>NC_043977.1:47936339-48051339 GCF_902148855.1 Sphaeramia orbicularis | reverse complement strand
TACAACAAACTTTACGTTGGACGTGCTCCCACTGGCGTAATGCATTTCCACTTTTCAAGGGGGCGCTGCGGCAACATTTCTTTACTGACATCTACGAAACCTATATGTAAATTAAATTTCTCGCACTTCTGAATTTTGGGCAAAATTTGGTGAGTTTTCGTAAATGTTCAGGGGGTCAAATTTGAGCTCAAAGAGCAGAAGAAGAAAAATAAATAAAAAAAAAAAAAATTAAAGCCGCAAGCGGCATCTAAAGGCCCTCGCCAAGGGCACGTCCAGTGGAAGTATGCTCATCGTTCAGCAGGTGGCGCTGTAGCCCCAAATTTTGTGTCTTCTAATGAATGGGTGTAGGCCTGGGACATTGACAATTGATTTGAGACAAATCAGTGTTCGTATGTCCGAACTGAACAAAATTTTGTATATATAAATCTGTAGGGGGCGCTATGAGCAAAAATTCAATTTGTTCCATTGAATGGGTGTAGGCCTGTGAGATGTACCACTGAGTCAAATTTGAGCCAAATCGGTGTTCGTATGTCTGAACTGATGCAATTTTCGTGAAGGTAAATTTGTAGGGGGCGCTACTGAGCGAAGTGGCAATTTCTTTTGATAAATGGGTGTAGGGCTGGGAGATTGACAACTGATTCAAATTTGAGCCAAATTGGTGTTCGCATGTCTAACGTGAAGTAATTTTCGTAAAGGTAACATTGTAGGGGGCGCTATGGCGCCGAATTTCAAATTTTTCTGATAAATGGGTGTAGGCCTGGGATATAGATGTCTGAGTCAAATTTGAGCCAAATTGGTGTTCGTATGTCTGAACTGAAGCAATTTTAAAAAAAAATATTAAAAATTTTTGTAGGGGGCGCTGTAGTGCAAAATTTTAGTTTCTTTTGATAAATAGGTGTAGGCCTTTGAGACAGATGTCTGAGTCAAATTTGAGCCAAATCGGTGTTCGTATGTCCGAACTGATGTCATTTTTGTAAATGTACATTTGTAGGGGGCGCTATAGTGCGAAATTTCAATTTCTTTTAATAAATGGGTGTAGGCCTGGGAGATGGACGTCTGAGTCAAATTTCAGCCAAATCGCTGTTCGTATGTCTGAGCTGAAGCAATTTTTATGATGGTAAATTTTCAAAAAAACTTCGCAAAGTTTGCAACCTTGTCACACAAAAATGGTGATGCCGATTCAAAAAATTCGGCTAACTTTTGATGCCCCACTTCTCTAGATACTGTACACCGATTTTGAGCTCATTCGGCCAAACGGCTTAGTAGGAGATAGTTAAAATACAACTTCAGCGAAAACGCTGACTCAGCATTTTGGAAATTTCAATCCAATATGGCCGACTAAGGGTAGGTTTAGGGGCGTGGCCATAATAATATTTTTTGTTTGTCTCCTCACGATGAATCTGTCTACTGATTTTCGTGGCTCTACGACAAACTTTATGTTGGACGCGCTCCCATTGGCGCAATGCATTTCCACTTTTCAAGGGGGCGCTGCCGCAATATTTCTTTACCAACATCTACGAAACCTATATGTAAATTCAATTTCTCACACTTCTGAATTTTAGGCAAAATTTGGTGAGTTTTCGTAAATGTTCAGAGGGTCAAAATTGAGCTCAAAGTGCAGGAGAAAGAAAAATAAGACAAAAAAAAAAAAAATTAAAGCCGCAAGCGGCATCTAAAGGCCCTCGCCACGGGCACATCCAGTGGAAGTATGCTCATCGTTCAGCAGGTGGCGCTGTAGCCCCAAATTTTGTGTCTTCTAATGAATGGGTTTAGGCCTGGGACATTGACAATTGATTTGAGACAAATCAGTGTTCGTATGTCCGAACTGAACAAAATTTTGTATATATAAATCTGTAGGGGGCGCTATAAGCCGAAATTCAATTTGTTCCATTGAATGGGTGTAGGCCTGTGAGATGTACCGCTGAGTCAAATTTGAGCCAAATCGGTGTTTGTATGTCTGAGCTGATGCAATTTTCGTGAAGGTAAATTTGTAGGGGGCGCTACTGAGCAAAGTGGCAATTTCTTTTGATAAATGGGTGTAGGCCTGGGAGATTGACAACTGATTCAAATTTGAGCCAAATTGGTGTTCGCATGTCTAACGTGAAGTAATTTTCGTAAAGGTAACATTGTAGGGGGCGCTATGGCGCCGAATTTCAAATTTTTCTGATAAATGGGTGTAGGCCTGGGATATAGACGTCTGAGTCAAATTTGAGCCAAATCGGTGTTTGTATGTCCGAACCTGAAGCAATTTTAATAAAAAATATTAAAAATTTTTGTAGGGGGCGCTATAGTGCAAAATTTCAGTTTCTTTTGATAAATAGGTGTAGGCCTAGGAGACAGATGTCTGAGTCAAATTTGAGCCAAATCGGTGTTTGTATGTCCGAACTGATGTCATTTTTGTAAATGTACATTTGTAGGGGGCGCTATAGTGCGAAATTTCAATTTCTTTTAATAAATGGGTGTAGGCCTGGGAGATGGACGTCTGAGTCAAATTTCAGCCAAATCGCTGTTCGTATGTCTGAGCTGAAGCAATTTTTATGATGGTAAATTTTCAAAAAAACTTTGCAAAGTTTGCAACCTCGTCACACTAAAACGGTGATGCCGATTCAAAAAATTCGGCTAACTTTTGATGCCCCACTTCTCTAGATACTGTACACCGATTTTGAGCTCATTTGGCCAAACGGCTTAGTAGGAGATAGTTAAAATACAACTTCAGCGAAAACGCTGACTCAGCATTTTGGAAATTTCAATCCAATATGGCTGACTAAGGGTAGGTTTAGGGGCGTGGCCATAATAATATTTTTTGTTTGTCTCCTCATGATGAATCTGTCTACCAATTTTCGTGGCTCTACGACAAACTTTATGTTGGACGCGCTCCCATTGGCGCAATGCATTTCCACTTTTCAAGGGGGCGCTGCCGCAACATTTCTTTACCAACATCTACGAAACCTATATGTAAATTCAATTTCTCACACTTCTGAATTTTAGGCAAAATTTGGTGAGTTTTCGTAAATGTTCAGAGGGTCAAAATTGAGCTCAAAGCGCAGGAGAAAGAAAAATAAGACAAAAAAAATAAATAAATAATAATAATAATAATAATAATCTGAGCAAGAACAATATAGCCGTTTCTATGGCAACCACGTATTTGCCCTTTTTTGAAAGTTCTCGAGGTCCCCCACATGTCTGTGGGGTCAGAGGTCACGTGTTGTGCACTTACACCCACATGACTGACCCCGAGTGGACGTGTCCCATTGACTCCCATTCGTTCTGAGCAGGTGTAAATATGTGATTTGTGCACATGTCATGTACATCGTCGGAAAGGTCTCAGTGCCGTGAATGTGAATATGTGTGAGAGTGGCGACAGTGGCAAAAGGCGACCGCGTCACTGGCGATTTCGTCCCCATGCGCCCACTGCAGACTCAATAGGCCCTGCGCCGGCTTTACTCGGCTCGGGCCTAATAATAATAATGATAAATTAAAGCCGCAAGCGGAATCTAAAGGCCCTCGCCAAGGGCACGTCCAGTGGAAGTATGCACATTGTTCAGCAGGTGGCGCTCTAGCACCAAATTTCAGTTTCTTCTGATGAAGGGGTGTAGGCCTGGGAGATTGACAACTGATTCAAATTTGAGGGAAATCATTGCTCGTATGTCCGAACTAAGGACATTTTTGTATAAGTAAATCTGTAGGGGGCGCTATGCAGCTAAAATAAAATTTCTTCAATTGAATGGGTGTAGGCCTGCAAGATGTACCACTGAGTCAAATTTGAGCCAAATCGGTGTTCATATGCCCGAGGTGATGCAATTTTCGTGAAGGTGAATTTGTAGGGGGCGCAAGTGAGCGAAATGGCAATTTCTTTTGATAAATGGGTGTAGGCCTGGGATATTGACAACTGATTCAAATTTGAGCCAAATTGGTGTTCGTATGTCTGAACTGAAGTAATTTTCGTAAAGGTAAAATTGTAGGGGGCGCTACAGCTCCAAATTTCAAATTTTTTCGATAAATAGGTGTAGGCCTGAGAGATAGACGTCTGAGTCAAATTTGAGCCAAATTGGTGTTCGTATGTCCGAACTGAAGCAATTTTAATAAAAAATTATTTAAAAAACTTGTAGGGGGCGCTGTAGTGTGAAATTTCAGTTTCTTTTGACAAGAAGGTGTAGGCCAGGGAGACAGATGTCTGAGTCAAATTTGAGCCAAATCGGTGTTCGTATGTCCGAACTAATGTCATTTTTTTAAATATACATTTGTAGGGGGCGCTATAGTGCGAAATTTCAATTTATTTTAATAAATGGGTGTAGGCCTGGGAGATAGATGTCTGAGTCAAATTTCAGCGAAATCGGTGTTCGTATGTCTGAGCTGAAGCAATTTTTGTGATGGTAAATTTTCGAAAAAACTTCACAAAGTTTGCAACCTCGTCACACAAAAACGGTGAAGCCGATTCAAAAAAGTCGGCTAACTTTTGATGCCCCACTTCTCTAGATACTGTACACCGATTTTGAGCTCATTCGGCCAAACGGCTTAGTAGGAGATAGTTAAAATACAACTTCAGCGAAAACGCTGACTCAGCATTTTGGAAATTTCAATCCAATATGACCGACAAAGGGTTGGTTTTGGGGCGTGGCCATAATAATATTTTTTGTTTGTCTCCTCATGATGAATCTGTCTACCGATTTTCGTGGCTCTATGACAAACTTTATGTTGGACGCGCTCCCATCGGCGCAATGCATTTCCACTTTTCAAGGGGGCGCTGCCGCAACATTTCTTTACCGACATCTATGAAACCTATATGTAAATTCAATTTCTCGCACTTCTGAATTTTAGGCAAAATTTGGTGAGTTTTCGTAAATGTTCAGAGGGTCAAAATTGAGCTCAAAGCGCAGGAGAAAGAAAAATTAAAGCCGCAAGCGGCATCTAAAGGCCCTCGCCAAGGGCACGTCCAGTGGAAGTATGCTCATCGTTCAGCAGGTGGCGCTGTAGCCCCAAATTTTGTGTCTTCTAATGAATGGGTTTAGGCCTGGGACATTGACAATTGATTTGAGACAAATCAGTGTTCGTATGTCCGAACTGAACAAAATTTTGTATATATAAATCTGTAGGGGATGCTATGAGCAAAAATTCAATTTGTTCCATTGAATGGGTGTAGGCCTGCGAGATGTACCACTGAGTCAAATTTGAGCCAAATCGGTGTTCACATGTCTGAACTGATGCAATTTTCGTGAAGGTAAATTTGTAGGGGGCCCTACTGAGTGAAGTCGCAATTTGTTTTGATAAATGGGTGTAGGCCTGGGAGATTGACAACTGATTCAAATTTGAGCCAAATTGGTGTTCGCATGTCTAACGTGAAGTAATTTTCGTAAAGGTAACATTGTAGGGGGCGCTATGGCGCCGAATTTCAAATTTTTCTGATAAATGCGTGTAGGCCTTGGATATAGACGTCTGAGTCAAATTTGAGCCAAATTGGTGTTCGTATGTCCGAACTGAAGCAATTTTAATAAAAAATATTAAAATTTTTTGTAGGGGGCGCCGTATTGCAAAATTTCAGTTTCTTTTGATAAATAGGTGTAGGCCTTGGAGACAGATGTCTGAGTCAAATTTGAGCCAAATCGGTGTTCGTATGTCCGAACTGATGTCATTTTTGTAAATGTACATTTGTAGGGGGCGCTATAGTGCGAAATTTCAATTTCTTTTAATAAATGGGTGTAGGCCTGGGAGATGGACGTCTGAGTCAAATTTCAGCCAAATCGGTGTTCGTATGTCTTAGCTGAAGCAATTTTTGTGATGGTAAATTTTCGAAAAAACTTCGCAAAGTTTTCAACCTCGTCACACAAAAACGGTGATGCCGATTCAAAAGATTCGGCTAACTTTTGATGCCCCACTTCTCTAGATACTGTACACCGATTTTGAGCTCATTCAGCCAAACGGCTTAGTTGGAGATAGTTAAAATACAACTTCAGCGAAAACGCTGACTCAGCATTTTGGAAATTTCAATCCAATATGGCCGACTAAGGGTTGGTTTAGGGGCGTGGCCATAATAATATTTTTTGTTTGTCTGCTCATGATGAATCTGTCTACCGATTTTCGTGGCTCTATGACAAACTTTATGTTGGACGCGCTCCCATTGGCGCAATGCATTTCCACTTTTCAAGGGGGCGCTGCCGCAACGTTTCTTTACCGACATCTACGAAACCTATATGTAAATTCAATTTCTCACACTTCTGAATTTTAGGCGAAATTTGGTGAGTTTTCGTAAATGTTCAGAGGGTCAAAATTGAGCTCAAAGCGCAGGAGAAAGAAAAATAAGACAAAAAAAATAAAATAAAAAAAATAAAAATAATAATAATCTGAGCAAGAACAATATAGCCGTTTCTATGGCAACCACGTATTTGCCCTTTTTTGAAAGTTCTCGAGGTCCCCCACATGTCTGTGGGGTCAGATGTCACCTGTCGTGCACTTACACACATGTGACTGACCCCGAGTGGGCGTGTCCCATTGACTCCCATTCATTCTGAGCAGGTGTAAATATGCGATTTGTGCACATGTCATATACATCGTCGGAAAGGTCTCAGTGCCGTGAATGTGAATATGTGTGAGAGTGGCGACAGTGGCGAAAGGCGACCGCGTCACTGGCGATTTCGTCCCCATGCGCCCACTGCAGACTCAATAGGCCCTGCGCCAGCTTTACTCGGCTCGGGCCTAATAAAAAAAATAAATAAAGAAAAATAATAATAATCTGAGCAAGAACAATATAGCCGTTTCTATGGCAACCACATATTTGGCCTTATGTGAAAGCTCTCGAGCTCCCCCACATGTCTGTGGGGTCAGAGGTCACGTGTCGTGCACTTACACCCACATGACTGACCCCGAGTGGGCGTGTCCCATTGACTCCCATTCATTCTGAGCAGGTGTAAATATGCG
This sequence comes from Sphaeramia orbicularis, assembly GCF_902148855.1. NCBI lineage: Eukaryota > Metazoa > Chordata > Actinopteri > Kurtiformes > Apogonidae > Sphaeramia > Sphaeramia orbicularis. The sequence continues at coordinate 48,044,427 of NC_043977.1, read as the reverse complement.
ATTTGTGCACATGTCATATACATCTTCGGAAATGTCTCAGTGCCGTGAATGTGAATATGTGTGAGAGTGGCGACAGTGGCGAAAGGCGACCGCGTCACTGGCGATTTTGTCCCCATGCGCCCACTGCAGACTCAATAGGCCCTGCACCGGCTTTACTCGGCTCGGGCCTAACAAGAAAAGCACTCGGAGAGCAAAGACCTCCGCCAAGGCAGATCAGTGGGCCCCTGTGCTGCCCCCCCCCGACACACACACACACACCCGATCACCACCAAAATTTAATCATTTCTTCCTTGTGCCAGTATCAACATTTCCTGAAAATTTATGAAAATCCGTCCATTACTTTTGGAGTTATCTTGTTAACAAACAAACACGTACGCACGCACTCACTCATGCAAACACACGAAGGAAAGCGATCACAATACCTCCTGGCGGAGGTAATAACCAGGGACATTACTATTGCACAAACCACTTTTGTGCAGTGATGTGCTTTAACCTCACAGGTGATGTGCTTAAAAGTGCTCAGGTGAATCAGGTGATTTCTCTCAACATTTAAGTTAAAACATGGTATAAAAGCCTCAGTATGGGTCATTGAGCTGTCAGTTGAGAAAGCACCACGTCAAAAACTAAATAAATCAGTTTGGACTTGAGAAAAATAATTATTGCTGCACACAAAGCAGAAGGATATACAAAGCTATTCAAGCATTTCAAAGTGTTTCCAAGACAGCCACACAGTCCAGAACAAGCCTTGCAGAGGTAGGAAGCGAAAGAGTTTAAAGACCCTGGAAAGAAAACTAGTGAGAAATGCGTCTAAAGAACCCAGAACAACTGCCAAGACACTGGTGAAGGACTTGGCCACATCAGGAATCATAGTCTCTAAAAAGACAGTCACTAGAGCTCTGCACAGGAATGAACTGCAAGTTTGCAGACCAAGAAAAACTCCACTTTTGAAGAAGAGACACCTTTAAGCCAGACTTAAGTATGTTCAGTCCAACCTGGAGAAAGATTATGCATACTGGAAGTTTGTCCTATGGTCTGATGAGACTAAACTAGAGCTCTTTGGCCATAGAGACACTGCTTATGTTTGGAAGAAAAAGGGAGAGGCATATAACCCAAAGAACACCATCCCCACAGTGAAACACAGTGTCCCAAACTGTAACCTTTTCATTAAGGAAGCAAAAGTAATGTATTATGTTGTATAAATGAGAGGAGGGGGTGGGATTTAATAAGTTTTCTTCTTCCCACTCCTTTTTGAGCAATACATACTGAATTTATTTTGTTATTACAAGTGTACATGGCAATTGCTATTTTATTTTGATCACCTCTATTTATTATTTCCAATGGAAGCTGGGATAGACTCCAGAAACTCCACAACACTCCCAAGGATAATGCAGATATGGAAAATGAATGAATGAATACAAAAAAATCAGGTTCACATTTTATTGTTATAGTTTTATACTATTTTTGGATATATTCACAATTTGAAGTATAACACTCAAAGGTGTTGTATGTAGCATTGGTTAGCCTCTACATGCTTTCTGTGTCAAGGCTTTTACTTGAAAATAATTACACTCACTCACATATACAGTTTTTAAATGCCTTGAATTTCCTGCTTCATAACATGATAACAGACTAGTTACCATAAGCCAAAAAACAGTGAGCTTCTCTAATTAAGTGTGCATGATTCCACTTTGTGAAGCATTTGTTTCTTGGATTTTCCTGCTACTCAAACTGTTCTCGTTTCAGGCCTAAAAACTCCAGTGCATTCACAGCAAGCAGTTTATCCTGAAAGAAAAAAAGGCATGTATTGTAAAATTACATTATAAAATTTCTTAATTGCAAATAAATTAAATTACTAAATGTACCAAATAACACTACATTACAAAACAATTACTAAATTAGAAGCTCTTTGGGCTAACTCTGCCACAGCTGATAAACTGTTTTCTATTCTTTCTAATGCCTTTAATGAGGCACAAAAAATAATTACATGCTATATACCATCATATACAGTGTTCTCACTATCAAAATAAAAGATTAAAAAATTATGTAAACAACTACACTAAAACTACCTTTAGTGTATCATCAAATTCATCCATTGACTCAATCAGTGATCCAGGCTGCAGTTCACCCAGTGGAAATGGATAGTCTGTTCCTAGCATCACTTTGTCCTGAAAGGAGAATAGACTGTAAGAACATGCAGAGAAGGTGCAGATATAAATATATCTCACAATTTTATATATATATATATATATATATATATATATATATATATATATGTGTGTGTGTGTGTGTGTGTGTGTGTGTGTGTGTGTGTATATATATATATATATATATATATATATATATATATATATATATATATATATATATGTTAGGGATGTCCGATATTGGCTTTTTTGCCAAAAACCGATATGCCGATATTGTCCAACGCTTAATTTCCGATTCCGATATCTACTGATATCGCTGCCGATATATGTGGGATATTAAACTAATTTTAGGTAACATCACATATCTCCTGTCATGGAATTAACACATCATGCCTAATTTTATTGTGATGCCCCATTGGATGCATTCTCAAATGCAACAAGGCTTTTAAAATGTAAACACTGTCTGTGCAAAGAATACATACTTCAACTTAACTCTTTCCCTGCCAGAGCATTTTCCAGTGAGTTGGTAGCCAGCGCCAGCCTTTTTGGTCATTTTCACTAATCTTTGGAGGCTGACTGAAAATGTTGTGTTAAGAGTATGTGAACACTGAATACATCAAACGAAAGAACAGAACTTCAACTTTTAAACACAAGAAACAATTTTATTCTATCTTCATTCGTTCATGAGATAGGAACGTTTGAATATTGGTAATTTTCAGGAAAAAAATGAATTTTGAGCAAAAAACTGAGAAAACTGCATTTTTTTCCAAAGATATTGATTTTCAAGATAAAATTGATTTCCTATTTACATTTTTGACTCTTTCTCATTTACCAACAGTAACACTGTATTCCAAATCACAAAATAAAATAATAATAACAACAATAATAATATCAAACAGCGCTAAGATATCCCATCATTCCACAAAATATTAGAGGAATCTACACCAAACTTTAAACCAAACATCTTCTAAAGCACCAGGTTCCTTCTAAACTTATCACATTTACATACATCAGTTATAAGTCTTCCACATAGTAGTTTAGTTTTTTTCTATAAACATTTCATTTTCAAGAAAAAAAGAAACAAATGCACTAAATACTGTAGATTTCTGGCCTTTCCTTGGCTGTACCACATTTTCTGTTGGACCACCTGCTGTGTTTGATCTGGAAATAATTATATGGACATCTAGTTATTTATCTCTGTATGAATATATGTACGTATTTATTTCATACTAAAGCCAAATCAAACAGTGTCTTACCTGTGTCCCTGCTGACATTATACAGCTGATTCTGTTCCATGTCCTCAGTCTGAATCTGAACTCACTTTAACAGATGAACACTAGCTGTCCTTTGTCTTGTCCCATGTCTGTCTGTCTGTCTTCTCCTTGAATGTCCACTGTCTCTTTTCTCTTCCTCCTGTCTGTCATTTTCTCCGTGTCGCTCCGTCCCCCCCCTCCCCCCCTCCCCCCTCCCCCACCCCACACACACACACACCCCACACACACACACACACTTCGTGTCGGACCTGAGCCGCTCCGTGTTTCCCGTGTTCCGTGTCCGTCTCCCTCACCTTCTATTTCTCCATTCCTGTCTCTAAATCGTTCTTCTGTAGCTCCATCATATACTAAATTGTCAGACTCTGTCTCCATAATCATCTTTAAGGCTTTTGAAACTGCGCGCGGTTCCTGCACAGTCTGCATTTCCTCATTCACAGTGACTGCCGCTGGATGCGTTGCCATGGGATATGGAGACTCCAGTGCGAAAACGTTAAACCGTCATTTTTCCGAAAAAGCTGCTTAACTGTTTGTTTTTGGACTAAGGAAAGTAATTCACACGATCCGCAACAGCTTCAACTACAGTATAACAGTGAAAACACGGAGTGACGGAAAATCTTGTCATTGGCGGAGAAAGAGTTAAGTTGTGGAAAAAATGCCATATTTATTTGTTTTCTCTCCCTCCCTCCATGAGTCTATTACAGTGTGGCAACTCTACTGTACAATTTTGAAAACTGCACATTTCTTTCAGCTACAAACAATGCTTCATTTATGCGTTGGTAAATGCGGTGAAATCAAAGCATTATTTTATCAGTTTTAATGATAGGCAAAAAAACCAATACCGACCTTTAGTGTACCGATATTACATTTTTATGCCAATATCGGGCCGATAATATCGGTGGGCCGATATTATCGGACATCCCTAATATATATATATAAATATAAATATATATATATATATATATATATATATATATATATATATATATATATATACATATATGACGAGCCGCAGCCATTGTCCCTTGGTCTTAAAACATGAACGTTAGAATATTAAACTTTCTAGTTTCCTTTTCTCAGTACTTTTCCTCATGTTAATCCACCACTTATTGATATTTCAGGAGTCTAAAAAGAGGTGTTTGCTAAGAAGTAGTTACACGACAACACATGACAACAGTTGTTTGGGACATTTAATGGTGCCAAACTGACCGTGAAAAAGCCGTCTATGTAGTCATGAGCCCAGTTTTACAATCCCACTGGCTTTTTATGAGGCTGAATCCCATTCATCCCTGCAGTACTCTGTAAGGTCTATAATCTGCTTCTATCCCAGGTTTATTTAGTGTGTTAACCTCTTATCTGTTAAAACTCCCAATTTGCAATGTTCTCTGAACTGTTTTATATGGCAAATCCTCTTTGTGACCACCAGAAGCACATGGGAAATGATTAGTGGCTCACCTTTCCAATAATATCAATGAGAAGCTTCAAGGAAATGGGATCATGAACAAGAGAATCAGTGTAGAAAGAACCAAGGTATTTGCGTGGATTGAATTTATTGTCCACGGCACACAGGTCAGGACGGACTTTGTGTCCATGTTCAATCCTACCAACAGTAAATGGGAATGAGCCACCTGTAACCAGAACAACAAAGCGCAGTGAAGGCATTTTAAGTATGCACAAATACAAAGTGTATGTGGTTGACACCGCTGCACTCATGTCACGTTACTGTAACTTTGAAGGACAATATTTGAAGTGGATTGGAAATGTCTGGTCTTTTCAGTACCTCCATGAGCAAAACAGACTTTCAGTTTAGGGAATCTCTCGAAGATACCTCCAAATATCATTGAGCAAATGGCCATGGTTGTCTCTGAGGGCATGCCTTTGAAACACAAAACACAGCAAATCACAGTAGTTTCACTCTGTTGTTTGATCAGACGCCTTGGCTGGAGACTGATCTTTAGGTCTTTTAGTCTTAACTCTAGTTATAGTGAACACCTTTTGATAAAGTTTGTCATTCATTAGCAATGCATTTGTTGTGATGTTTATGTCACATGGTGTAACTTTTCAGCTTTATTTCCCAAGTTCAAACAGTAGGTAGTAATCAGAAAGTTATCAGTGTATTAAGTAATTAAAATACTAAAAGTACTTTACATTTTTAACAAGACAACTAGTAAACTGTAAGCATTTTTTTTTTTATAAATAAAGTGACATGTGGCGCACAATAAAAATGTTTTTTCGACATATGAGATAGACAGAAAATTCTGCAACATGATAAATCCTCCTGATTGTTTCTTTATTTTCCTCACCCACTAGCCAGGGCAGCCAATACTTGGCCATCCTCCCATCTGTCTGCATGTCCCATGGATGGACGAATATGGAGCAGCCCAGCTCTTCAGCTGCCTGCAGGATAAATACATATGAGTATTCTTACTGGTAAATAAATGACAGATGACATAACAGCCAAGACATCAGTAAATAATCAGTCAGGTGACTGAACAGGTGACATCTTACAGCATAGAAGGGATGGAGCTCTACAGCATTGAGGTCCAGGTCATTGATGTGAGAGCCGATCTGGACCCCAGGGAAGCCCAGTTCATTGACACAGCGGGTCATCTCCACCACAGCCAAATCAGGGGCCTGCATTGGCAGTGTTCCCAAACCTACAAACCTCTTTGGGTGGGCACGAACTGTCTGGGCCAGACCGTCATTTAAAAGGCCACAGAGATCCAGGGTGTCATGAGGTTTGGCCTGTAATTATACAATAGGTTGTTGTTTTTTAGACACATATTCTTAAGGTTTGTTTGTGTTGCAACTGAGGTGAGGAAAGACAAACAAGACGCTCTAATCAGCACAGAACACTTAGAGGAAATCAGGAGAATTGAAATGTAGAAATGGAGTATATTATTCCTATCTATGTTTTACCTATAGGCAATAAGAATTGCTGTGTATTTGTTATCTTAGAATGAGCCACTTCTGTGCACAGAAAAAGCAGATTGCTGTTCACGGAGATCACCATGTATATACATATATACATATACATATACATACATATATATATATATATATATATATATATATATATATATATATATATATATATATATATATATATATATATATATATATATATATATATATATATATATATATATATATATATATATATATATATGTATACAAATTTTTTGGGCGGGGGGGTCAGTCATAGCACTGGGTTGATCATGTAAACTGCAACTGCTGTTCCTGGGCCGCCACCCCCTCTACTAGCAAGCAGATGCACCGTGACGTAACATGTCCTTGCATACGGTTAGTAGCTCTATACTGTAGCTGTGTAGCATATACCATCTCTGCACTGTAGGCTATGCCGATGGTCAGCTCTGTTTGCTGTTTGAAACATGGATAATAGAAAGAGCAAGGGTGGCGCGGAGAAGACAAGAATTAAAGAGGAAAGCTCTTGAAGCAAACGCAGCCAAATGTGCCAAAATCTGCAACTTTTTCACAAAAACGACCTCCCGGTTGGAAAAAACTAATGAGGATGATGAAACAGGTAAACCACCTTTCAAGTTAGTTAATTATCGAGTCAATGAATTGTGTGGCACTTTGGCGTGTAACATAATGTTACGCAATTTAAATAATAGTATGAAGCGACACCACATGACTGGGGAAGTTTGTCTTGTAGCTCCTCAGAGTCAGAAAGCAGATCCAGCACCAGACACCAGCCATGAGCCCACAAGTCCAGAGTGGGCAGGTAGGACTGCTCATAGAGTTAATATTATTAGAATAAATAGGCTACAATGAAGAGTATGGTGTAGGCCTGTTCAATATGAAAGGTGCTCTGAGATACTAGATGATTCAGCACTACATTAATGAAACTGACACCAAGGCTTTGCAAAATAGAAGATTTGTGCTGAGAATTATGACCATTTTTAAAATGTGATTTAGTGTCAGAAGCAGAGCCCGGAGCCAGTAGTGATGAGGGGATTACTCCTGTCAGGATGGAAGGAAAAGGTGAGCTGTTGTAACAGATTGTGTGAACAAGCAAGCATTAGTTCCAGTAAAACCACTTTCTATACCCAAACGATAGTACTGACCTATTTTATTTTTTATTATTAAAAGTGAGACAGTAAATACACAACGCCAACAACTGAAAGGCAATAGCATAAAGTAATATCAAATAAGCCTGCATATTTTGCCAATGTAAATATCTTAATTGGTTGAGTGAGTCAAAATGTCTGTAGATATTATTGTTTATTATGATACAGGTGCAGGCGAGTCTAGGGAAACTGGAGGAAGTGTGAAAGGGAGAGCAGAGTCTACTCAGGGACTGATGACAGAGGAGCAGCTCAGCAGCACAACCCTGAACCACTAGTCAGAAATGAGACAAATGAAGATGAGTCTGTTGTTAGCTTTGATTGCTTTGCTCGCCCTCAGTCACAGGATATGCATACATTTTTTTCTTAACATCCTCGTCAAACCCCTAATATCACTATATCAAAAGTTTTCAATAGCAAAGATGGAAGAAACCGCAAGTAAGTTGTGATGGAAATCTTTTGTTGCAGAGGATACAAAAATGATAGAAAGTGCAGCAAGCTTTATTTTTTTTTTTTTATTTTTTTTTTTTTATTTAATATTTTTACATATTCTTTTATTTTATTTCAAACATTTTAAAGGTTTGAAAAATGTTAACACTTATAAGGACAAAAATATAGATTCTGTTATTGTTGTGTTGTGAGGAATAATAATGTTGGAGATGTCGATGTTGTGTCACTGTTGAAATAAATCCACATTTTGAAGCAACCTTTACTTGCGCTGAATTGGAAATATTTTAGGAAATACACTGAATTACAAGGCTTTGCAGAACAATGTGTAGACCTAACATGTAAGGCTATAATTCCATGATTTTAATAATAATTGGTCGTGATCTAAAGTGGGCCGGTCTGAGGTACGAAACTCCAGGGCTGAAAATGAGTCTCAGCCCAGCCCTGCCACGTTGTGTTTCCATGCAGCTTTAAACCTAATGTCTGGAGTTAATATCCACTTAACCAAAAGGCCCAGAATGGACAAACAAACACGGGCCATGGAGAGGAACTTTTGGGTTTATGAGAGTCATTGTTGGGGATTGTGAAAGGATATTCAGTCAGTTGCAAACTGCAACTTCCTCTCTAGATGTTAGTAAATATAACATGCTGAACCTTTAATAAGCAGAGCAATTTTATGCAAACATGAATGTATAGTAATGCAATGTAATGAAAATTATTTTTTAAATTGAAGTATTTAAACAGATATTTAATGTAATTCCATTGTAATTTCAAACTTCCGCACAAAAAAAGAAAACAAAATGAAAATGAAAACTGTTTTCTTTATGGTACGTGACCTGGTGAGTATGATCTTGGCCCAGCAGGAAGCAGTGGTCCACTGAGCAGTTCCCCTAGGTTTTCTATGCAAGGGACAATGGCTCATGTACACAGTGTTGGAATGACAACACATACCAAGAGGCAGCAAGTAATGTTGGCTATCCAGCAACACACAAATCAATGACTAACACACATTAAGCAAACAACTGAAATGCAAACATTCAGGAAAAATAATTAATTTTCTGTTTTAAAATTAAACAGATTAGAGTAACACAAACAGAACACTCTTCTTCTGATTTAACTGGGAAATTGATCCACAGATGCTATTCTTATACATTTTCCTCTGCCATTTAGCAGCCCATTTAACACAGGTCCTAGCCACACATACTGAGGGAAGGAAAGGCACATGCAGACCTCACTGTGCAGCTAAACTGTTGCGTCACACAGTCTCAACTAGGTTGACCAGTTGTCTTGCTTTGTGCCTGACAGCACAGCATTATGACTATTTTTTCCATGTCCCACAAATTGAGATAATGTCCCACATATGATTAACTCTGGCTCTCCAAAGTGCAGGGCAGTGGCCTTTCTCCAATCCTGATTTTCATTTTTTATCACCATTGGCTATGTCTGCTGTCAATCAACCAACATGCATGTGGGGTCAGGAGTCCATCAACCTCTCACCAGTGACCTCCTGACCTCCACCCACTGACACACAAAAAACAAATGCAAAAGCCTCAGACATATGTGTGAGTATGTGTAACAGTGGCGGCTGCTCGTCTTTCAGACAGGGGAAGCTCATTGTCGGCTTACATAAAAAAAAAAAAAAAAAAAAAAAAAAAAAAAAAAAAAAGAAAGAATTAAGAAAATGCTCAGTGACCTTATCGTACACAGTAGGCGTCTTTTCCAGGGACTGGACCAGTGTCCTCTCAATATCCATCAGAGCTAGGCTGCTTAGATTGCCTTGGCCCATTGTGTTGTGGGTGTAAGACTTCAACCTTTTTAAACTAGAGATGCTCCTTTCACTGCGACCTAGCCGACAGTATGATTGATTTAACTATCTACAAAACGATAATAAACTCAAAACAAGAAATGATTAAATTATGTAACTGAAACAAGAAAACGCTGAAACTATGTTAAACTGAAACAAGGAAGTACAATGAGTGGGTTTTAGTTGCAGTGCAAGAAATGAACAAGTAATTTCGTAGTGGTTTCTCTCTCTCTTTCACAGCAGAATGTGTGACGGTAATAAACTGAACTGTGTCAGTGAAGGAGGAGATCTGAAACTAGCTGTCAATCAAACAGGATTCAGCCTTTCGACCGATCCTCCAATCAGCACGTGGGATTCTGGCGTCCAGCCTGGCCGAGCTCCGCCCACAGCTCCATTCACCCCCAGAGACGCCCGGCGTCCAGGGGCGGGACAACATCGTGGCATTTATCCAATTACCGTCCAGTTTTGACGCAATGAAAAAAACTGTTCCACTCAGTCCCATTGAAGCCCATAGACGCCTGCAGTCTACGGACAAATGCACTGAGCAGAGATTGAATGAGAAATGTATGTGCGGGAATGTATGAGAAGTGAACAGCATCGCATCTGTTGGTTTGTGATAAAGCTGATTCTGAACGAACTCATCTTTGAGATGAACGTGTTCTAACGCATTTGTAGTCAATAAAATGTCAACACAACCGAACATATTTAACCATTTAATTTTCATAATTTTAGGGGAAGCCGGGCTTCCCTTGCAGCCTATGAGAAATCGCCACTGATGTGTAAGTATGTGGATATTTATTTTTTGACAAAAGTCCACAGGACATTTACGTTATCTTATTCTATTTTTATTACTGTGTAAGAATGCAAAATGTTTGACTGTTCTGTGTATGGATGCACAAAGGTTTTTGGTCCAAGTAATTTTAGGTTGACTGGAACCAGCGGAAACAGCTGTTATAATGTTGTCAGTTATGTCTTTTTGGTTTATTGCACATAGATTAGTTTACCTTCGAGGGTTGAGAACATGCACTCAAATTAAAAAAAAAAAAAAAAAAAAAAAAAGCTGGTTCTCTAAAAGTATTCAATTACAATATTTGAAACCTGAGGTTTCTTTTTTGAGTTTTTACAAGTAGATTTTTGGTTTTGTTTTTGCAAGCAAAAAAAGTTGTTGAAACCTGTGCAAAAAAGCAAAAAACAAATGCTTAGTGCAAAAATATGCATACTGTGTGCAACCAAATCAAATTGTTGTTATTCATATTTATAAGCTGGACAATAAGATGGACACATGTGGCTACTAAGCACCTGGTCATCCTAGTTTGAACTGAATATGCATCCTTTATGTAAAAGATGGTAACTGCAGAGAAGACTCAGCCAGTTCTCTGTAAACAGGATTATGTCATCTGCACTTACCCAATAACTGAACATGACAGGGACAGTAGACAGAGCCTGAACCGACACACCTGTGAGTTAGAAATGGAAACATTATGTTTTGAACCTGAGATAACACATGGGCTTTCAAGGCTTATACATGTAGGTATTTAGTTTCATGTCTCTGCTTTTACCGTATTGGTCCATGTCTCGAATACGTGCACATGCATCCCAGCAGTTTTCTTGAATCACTCGGAATAGCTTTCCATCCTTCATCATCTTTGCTTCATCCTGGGACGTAACACAAGAGTCAGCATCATCTATTACTGAATATGTTTAAAATGACTCTTGACCGTTGATTGTACAGTACAGAAACCTTAGACTTGATCTACTGTGGAAACATGTTCTTTGTCTTGTCATAGGCTGTACTGAAGCACCATGGCCCAGTTGGTCAGGAATAAACTGACTGATAAGATTTGACCAAATCTTGACAATATGTTGTTTAAAGAAAAACTAAAGGGAGCTGAATGGAGATAACATCATGTAATCCAGACTTGAGGCACTTTCATAGCAATCTTGTTTTAGACCACAGTAAGTTTAGGCCAGATGAAATGCTTTTGATCTGGATTAAACTGAACCATAATTTGTGAAAATTATATCACACCAACATCCGACCCATTTATAGATATTAGGCCTGTAATGGTACACATACCGAACCAAACTGTTTTGGTACGCAGCAGTTTGGTTCGGTACACAGCCATATCAAAACCACACAGTAGGTTGAGAAAAAGAAAAAGGAACGAAAGACATTGTTCAATGCGGAACTTTAAATCTGTGCAAGTTCCACACGGACATGTTGAAGGAGCGCACATTGACCCGAAATATGAAACAGCAGCTGCCATAAGGTTAAAAAAAAACAACAAATATGATGTCAACTTGGAAGGAAGAGATTGAAGACCCTCTGTCATCATTATGGTGCCGTTTGGGATCACTTCAGGTTCCCGGTGAAAGACAACAATGAGGAAAGAGATGTTGATAAGACAAACGTTTGCCGCCTATGTACAGTAGTTCTCAAACACTTACACTAGCTCTGTCTGTCTGTGTCTCACACACCCACACTGTATGATACAGGAATAGAAGCTGGGAGTTGGACGTTGAAAGTATGTAAAGTTTCACTTTCGTTTCACACCAGCGTTAGTTATGTTAGTTATGGACTGCACTCCCACGTAAATGACACCCCCCGCACCCCCCCCCTCACTCCGACAAAAAAAAACAAAAAAAAAAAACACCCCCCCTCTGTGTTTTAGACAAATCGCATCCTGCACACACACACACACACACACACACACACACAGAAATATACAAAGTCGACTAAACAGTTTGTTAGCTGTCCTAAAATGAATAACTTCGTCAATTTTGTTGTCAATGTTGCTCTTAAGTTTGTTGAAACAGAAAACAAGTTTGCCTTCTTCTTAATGTTGCACTTAATGTGGAATTTTTTTTTTTTTTTTTTTTATACAGAATGTGAACTGACAGAACAGTGATTGGATTTTTGCTGTTTGTTCAAAACTATCTTTCAGGGAAAAGTGCAATACTAATGTTTAAAATACATTTAATAATATTTTATTTATTTTATTTTCTATTTGATTTATAGCAGCAGAATTATATTACTCCTGTTTTTCTATATTCTATTGTCTCCAAAAATTGGGGGAAAAATGTTCAAAAATTCATAATAAATGCATTAAAGACATTTTGAGGGGTTTTCTTTCAACCCGTACCGAACTGAAAAAAAAACAAAAAAAAAAAACAAAAAAAAACAAAACGTGGCTTTCAAAAATGAAAACATACCAAACCAAAACTTTGGGTACTGTTACAGGCCTAATAGATATACTAAATAATACAAAGCTAGACATGGAGCACACAGATGACACAGCTTTCAGTGTTATAAAAGCAAACAAATCACACTAAAACAACCATGTGGATCTAACCTGAAAAGTTAAATGTGAGACATGGTAAGGCCCATGATTATAAAAAGAATATAAATGACCCAAACCTAAAGAGCTAGCAACAACACAATCATTGGAGGTGAACTAGACAAAAGTACTTTCTATTTCTTTATTTGGGGTTAGATGGAAGGAGGTGAGGGAAATATGTGAAGCTTTGCTGTGCTATATTGTGTAATTAATTTTACCAGCAGCTCTATACACATTAAAATAAGAAACTGTGTCATTCATGTAGTATGCAATGTAATTGCAAAATTATAAATTCTAATGGTCTCTATTCTTGGATAAGAAATCATATAATTTCTTAATTTCATTCTACTCCATATTTAACATTTATAGTAACTAAGCCCTGGGCAGAGCCTTTGCTGTTTATTCCATATGTAGCCACAAGATGACAGCAGACAGCTGAACATTTGGTAGAGATGTGCCCTTTCATTCATGCCTGGCATTTACAGGGTGGGGAAGCAAAATTTACAATATTTTTAGGCAGGGATTGAAAGACAATGTATGACCAATTAGTTTACTGAAAGTCATGAGAATTTATTTGCCACAAGAAAATTGACATAATAGAAAATGTTTTTATTCTATGTGTCCTCCTTCTTTCTCAATAACTGCCTTCACACGCTTCCTGAAACTTGCGCAAGTGTTCCTCAAATATTCGGGTGACAACTTCTCCCATTCTTCTTTAATAGTATCTTCCAGACTTTCTCGTAATAGTTTTGCTCATAGTCATTCTCTTCTTTACATTATAAACAGTCTTTATGGACACTCCAACTATTTTTGAAATCCCCTTTGGTGTGACGAGTGCATTCAGCAAATCACACACTTTGACGTTTGCTTTCCTGATTACTCATATGGGCAAAAGTTTCTGAAAAGGTGTGAATAATAGTGTTAGGTATGATTATGACATCAATATATGTTTGGTTTCAAAACAATTGACGTAGTGCCTGCTGAGAAAAAACAACTAAATGTTCATTGTAAATTTTGCTTCCCCACCCTGTACATCTCATAAAATTTCTCAATGTGTCATTCTTAGGCACTGTTATTTTTATTTATAACTTGCAGATGCCAGTAGCTGAATGTAGATCCCCAAGTGATACCGAAGGTGTCTTTGCAAATGTAAGTCACCTGTGTTGGAGGTAAATTCAGTGGAACCACACTGAGTTCTGCAGCTGTTCCATCCAGAGCACAAGAATAAGTGCATCTGTACCACAACTATGTCTGTACATACAGCCCCCAAAAACACTCACCTTACAGTGATGGTGAAGCTGGACAAATCCACCATATCCATACCTCTGTAACAAATAACAGTGAGTATGATTAACAACACAGAAACACCATGCAGTTGATTTTAAGGTGTGATTTGTAACATTAATATTCAAAAACTTCTGATACCAGCAGAAGGAATTAAGAGTTGGTCAGGTTGGTCAGGATTAGTTTTAGGTGTTTGTTAGATGCTTTACCCTGTCCAGACAATCGTTTCTAAAGAGGAAATGAAACCCTGATGCCATACTGACATAAATGTAGCCCATACCCTCCTGGATTCAATGCAGCCAATAGTTCAGATCCTTCCATTGCATAATTACTGCACTGATTCATATGTTTCAGTTCTTTAACCATTTAACTGATTCAGTAGTTTCCCCGTTTCCTAAACAGCCATGAATTTGATAGAAGCATAAAGATTGGACAGTGTCAAATCCAGACTGATCCTATTCCAGAGTGATTACCCATCATTCCTGTGGGGTTATGATTTTTGGTTGGTTCAGTTGATAAGGTCTGGGTTCAGTAACGTTATATGTTCAAAAAATGACAGAAAAAGTTGTTGTGACATGGGTTAAGTTGATCAAAATCATGCCACTGCAAATGTATGTCATAAAAGATAACAGTTAGCATCAGCATTTCTTTTTGGCTGGGGACTGTAGTACATGTAGACATTATACTGGAAAGGTCAAAAATGACCTGAAAACACATGGAAACATGGGTTACAGCTTATCAGAATTAAAAAGTACTATAATATTTACATACACTGTATTGCCAAAAGTATTGGGACACCTCTCCTAATCATTGAATAAAAGTGTTCTGGTCACTTCCATGTGAATAAACTCAATCACCTACACAGCAGACTGATCCCCTTCCTGTTCAACATGACTGACACCAGTGAACAAAGCAACATCCATAAAGACCCAGTGCTACTTTTGTCGCAGTTCCCGAATGATTTTTTGTTCTCTGTCTTTAACCTTTCTTAAGTGATTTTCCTATATTTAATTCACTTATCATGTAGATGTTCATTGAAGGGGTGGCCATGGCTCAGAAGGTACAGCATATTGACCAACCTAAGGGTTGCCAGTTCGAATCCCGCTCTGTCCTAGTCATTTGCTGTTGTGTCCTTGGGCAAGACACTTCACCCACCTTGCCTCCAGTGTCACTCACACTGGTGTATGAATGTTCAGTGGTGGTCAGAGGGGCTGTTTGGCACGAATTGGCAGCCACGCTTCCATCAGCCTGCCCCAGGGCAGCTGTGGCTACAAAGGGAGTTTACCACCACCAGAGCGAATGAAAAATGGATGAAAATGGAACATACAGTGCTTTGAGTGCTTTGAAAAGCACTATAGAAATCTATCCCATTATTATTATTATAAAGCTCAGAGTAAATTCAAAGTTATTATATGAGAAACAGAAAAACTGAAGAAAAAGTGACTTTTTCAGTCAAGTATATCATTTAACATAAAACAAATGTCTCCATCCACTGTCATTTATCAAATCAATGGGTTTTACTGCTGAATCAATGTTGTAGGAGATGATAATGTTTCCACATTCACTATGGAGCCTCTGAATGTCCAAATGGGTCATATTTGATGACCATGAAAGCATGACAAACTGCATTTTACACCAATTATTTACATGTGCATTGACAGGATTGGTGGATTAACAGTTAAAGGTGCGGGAGACTTTCGTCACCGATTTTTCATGAAATCTGTAAAACCTCAGTCATAGCCTAAGCATCACGAATCCGAAAGTCTTTCTGTGATTACTCACCTGAATCTCTTCCCTCATGGTGAACAATTTCGAAGTGCCATCCACCATAAATAAACCATTTGTTTACAAACAGAGCCGGGAGGTAACTCAGGCATCATCGGAATTTTGTCGCAACGTGCATTGTGGGAAGCGAAGGCTCACGCCGCTGCCTGTCAGTGGCAGCAGCAGAGCATCCATATGATATTATATGGATGAAACAAACACAATGCGGAAATGGCTGAAACACGGAAATGGCTGAAAGGAAGCGGAGTAAGTGGAACTGTGCCTGGCAGCGGCAGCTGCAAGAAACACGACGCAGAAATGGCTTAGTAAAGGTATATTACAAGTATAAATTAAGTATAATAGAACTGTCCTGTACACTGGGCATTTCAGTCAAGTTTATAACCATTATATATTTCATGAAATTACTCACATAACTCACACAATAAAAAGACTTTTAGAGTATCTGTCCTACATTTGACTATATACATGAGTAAGTGGAAAATGATGAGGAAAACACATGATAGTATGTAACTGTAATTTTATACTTTTCATGGAGGACGAGGATGCTAAATGCAGGTTCTTGCACCATAAGCAGGTGATTATTAATAACAGCTTATTACAGATGTTGTAGCAGGTTAAGATATGACAGGGAAGAGCAAAGCAAAGTACCACCTACTGATTAAAGTTTAACCATCAAGGACACGTTTATGGGGTCAGCTGCTCAATTCCATGCTGACACTCCTTAGGGAATATATACAACGACAAAATACTTCATACCATTCAATTCAGAAAGAAAGAAAGAATCCACTGAATGACTCACAGTTTGTGTGGATTTAATTACACTAATGTTCCAGAATGTAATAACCTGATATTTTAAATGAGCAGTTTGTGTCTCCGTGCCTACCTGCTTTAAATCAGGCCACTCCTTTGGTAAAATGTGACTATGAATATCCACCTTCATTCTTCTGATTACCCTGTAGGAAACCCCGAGTTCCTCTAGTTGTCTAATTTCTTGCAGCAGTGAGCACAAATACAGTGTATTCCTTTGCAGTTCTCCCTCAGTCTGGAACCAATGACCGACCGGTCAGCAGCTGTTGGGACACACTTGTCATTTATTACCTAATGCACAGTCAGCGTTGGGAGGGTTTGGTTTCAGATGTGTTTCTTTATAAATGACTGAATACATGGCATTTCATGCAATTCAGAATGTGAAAGTTCTATATATCAGTTCAAATATAAGACGTACACCGGCTCATGTGCACATGTGGAGTTTGTGTGAGAGTCTGTAGTCACCACAACTGCAGAGAGGTGAGGTTTTATATCACTCAGTTGTTTATATTATAATAAGACTGTCCTGAGAGACAACTCTACTGTAGTTGTGATAAAGTAATAAGACTGTAATGGTAAGCTTTTTATTGAGTTTGCACTCTCAGAAATCATTGTCTGTGAACACCATGCCATCCACAAATGCAGGTTAAAGCTCTATCATACAAAGATGAGGCTGAAGGTGAAGATGACCCAGACATGCCACTACCTTATCTGGACTAATGCTCAAAGTGAAAAACTAGTCTGTGGGACTAAACTGGGAAAGATATCTCACCCACCTTGCCTCCAATGTCATTCACACTGATGTATGAATGCGTATGAATGTTTGGTCAGAGGGCAACTTGGCAGCCACACTTCCATCAGCCTGCCCCAAGGCAGCTGTGGCTACAAACATAGTTCACCACCACCAGAATGTGAGAGTCAATGATCAATAATTAATAATGTAAAGCACTTTGGGTGCCTTGAAAAGCGCTATAGAAATCAAATCCATTAGGGATGCACGATACCAATACCAATATCGGGTATTGGTCTAATACTGAGCGTGCGTAAGTCTACTCATAAAAGTGCTCCAATGCAACCACACCGATTACCATTTTACAGCAGCGTGACATTCACAGTCAGCAGGGATGTGGCGTAGGAGTCATGTGTGGAGGTTTTTCAAAATGAATGACTGTGACAAAAGCAATGCTGACTGCAAGTTATGTTAAAGACACAGACGGATACGGATAGAGTGTTCTGTCCATCCTCTGCGTACATTCCGTACGTAATTCTGTCCATTTTAGCCAGCAGATGTGTACCCAGAGCCATATAAAGATCATCATATTATCTTATACATAAGGCTCTGTGCGTACACAGATGGAGAGGCAGTACCACTGGGAACCATGGAATGTAGCGGGTCTTTTCCAAGAGTGCCTGTATAAGTTCGTGAAAAACTACTGACAAATTCATGACCACTACCCTCATCAACATTAGTATCAATTTCAGTTCAGTTTTAGTTTATTGTCATTGCCATAAAAGACAATGACATGTCGTTGGACCACATTAGTATTACCTCCTCTGTCTTCGCCATGTTTGTCATTACTGACTGTCTTCTTCTTCTCAAAAAATGTTACTCTTCTTCGTATTTGGCAAGTATGCTTAATTAAGAGTGGTGCCCTCTGGTGGACTGATTGAAAAATGCTCATTTTGATGCATTAAATGTCAGTAATAGCAGTTTATTACAGTTAGACTAACGACAATGACAATAAGTAACTAAGAACTGTAATGGTATTATTAAGTACTCATATTGGTACTCGGTATCAGCAAGTAATCAAATGTGAGTACTTGTACATGAACTCGGTCTGGAAAAAAATGGTATTGGTGCATCCCTAATTATTATTTTTAAAGACTGCATCTGTGATGGTATGAGGTTGCACTAGTGTCTACTGTAGAGTCCGATGGAAATGATCTGCCTGTGGGTCAGACCTTTCACCAACTCAAGGCAAGACAGTTGGAGTATCAGTAAACAAACGAATTAGTTCACACAGTTTTTTAATTCATTATGTTCTGTTCCCTTCCCAATTTTTTGTAGTTGAAAGTTGGGTAATTTCTATGGAAGCTAAGAACAGTCAAGGTTTAACATATTATATGGTCATTATCTCAAGATAACAAACTAATTAATTTGTTATCTCAAGATACCAAAGTTTGTTATGTCATGATAACGAATTAATTAGTCGTTATCTCAAGATAACAAAGTTTCTTTTCTCGAGATACCGACTTGATGTTTGTTATCTTGTTATATCGAGATAACAAAGTTTGTTATCTCGTGATAACGAATAAATTTATTTCATTATTTTGTAATAGAAGATGCTGAAAGGTACCACATCCTCCACATTGCTGCTTTCAACAGCTGTTGCTGATGTGCTGTACAGAGCAGAACACACATTCAACAAGTTACAGAATTTTGGAAATTTCAATCCAATATGGCCGACTTCCGGTTGGTTTAGGGGCGTGGCCGTATTAATATTTTTTGTTTGTCTCCTCATGATGAATCGGTGCACTGATTTTCGTGGCTCTACGACAAACTTTACGTTAGACGTGCTCCCATTGGCATAATGCATTTCTACTTTTCAAGGTGGCGCTGCCGCAACATTTTTTTACCGACATCTACGCAACCTATATGTAAATTCAATTTTACGCACTTCTGAATTTTAGACAAAATTTGGTGAGTTTTCATAAAAGTTCAAGGGGTCAAAATTGAGCTCAAAGTGCAGGAGAAGGAAAAATAAGACAAAAAAAAAAAATTATAATAATAATCTGAGCAAGAACCATATAGCCGTTTCTGTGACAACCACATATTTGGCCTTATCAGAAAGCTCTCGAGGTCCCCCACGTGTCTGTGGGGTCAGATGTCATGTGTCGTGCACTTACACACACGTGACTGACCCCAAGTGGGCGTGGCCCATTGACTCCCATTCATTCTGAGCAGGTGTAAATATGCGATTTGTGCACATGTCATATACATCTTCGGAAAGGTCTCAGTGCCGTGAATGTGAATATGTATGAGAGTGGCGACAGTGGCAAAAGGCGACCGCATCACTGGCAATTTTGTCCCCATGCGCCCACTGCAGACTCAACAGGCCCTGCGCTAGCTTCACTTGGCTGGGGCCTAATTAAAGCCACAAGCGGAATCTAAAGGCCCTCGCGACGGGCACGTCCAGTACAAGTATGTCCATTGTTAAGAAGGTGGTGCTCTAGCACCAAATTTTATGTCTTCTGATGAATGGGTGCAGGCCTGGGAGATTGACAATTGACTCAAATTTGAGACATATCAGTGTTCGTATGCCCAAACTGAAAAAAATTTTGTATAAATAAATCTGTAGGGGGCGCTATGGAGCCTATATTCAATTTGTTCCATTGAATTGGTGTAGGCCTGCGAGATGTACCACTGAGTCAAATTTGAGCCAAATCGGTGTTCGTATGTCCGAACTGATGCAATTTTCATGAAGGTAAATTTGTAGGGGGCACTACTGAGCGAAATGGCAATTTCTTTTGATAAATGAGTACAGGCCTGGGAGATTGACAACTGATTCGAATTTGAATCAAACTGGTGTTCGTATGTCCAAACTGAAGCAATTATCGTAAAGGTAAAGTTGTAGGAGCCGCTATAGCACCAAATTTCCAATTTTTCTGATAAATGGGTGTAGGTTTGGGAGATAGACGTCTGAGTCCAATTTGAACAAAATCTGTGTTCATATGTCTGAACTGAAGCAATTTTAATAAAAAAAATAGAAAAAAACTTGTAGGGGGTGCTGTAGTGCGAAATTTAAATTTCTTTAGACAAATAGTTGTAGGCCTAGGAGACAGACGTCTGAGTCAAATTTGAGCCAAATCGGTGATCACATGTCCGAACTGATATCATTTTTGTAAATGTACATTTGTAGGGGGCACTATAGTGGAAAATTTAAATTTCTTCCAATAAAATGGCCTTAGGCCTGGGAGATTGACCAGTGATTCAAATTTGAGCCAAATTGGTGATTGTATGACCGCACTGAAGCAAGATTTGTAAAGGCAAATTTCTGAAAAAACTTTGCAAATTTTGTGACCTCCTTGCACAAAAACGGTAAGACTGATCCCAAAAAATTCAGCTAACATTTGATGCCCCACTCCTCTAGATACTGTATACAAATTGTGACCTCATTTGGCCAAACACCCAAGGAGGAGATAGTTAAAATACGACGTAAGCAAAAATGCTGACTCAGCATTTTGGAAAATTCAATCCAATATGGCCAACTAAGGGTTGGTTTAGGGGCATGGCCATAATAATATTTTTTGTTTGTCTCCTCATGATGAATCTGTGTACCGATTTTCGTTGCTCTATGACAAACTTTACGTTGGACGTGGTTCCATTGATATAATGTGTTTCCACTTTTGAAGGGGGCGCTGTCACAAAATTTCTTTACCGACATCTACGAAACCTATGTGTAAATTCAATTTCTCACATTTCTGAATTTTGGGCAAAATTTGGTGAGTTTTCGTAAATGTTCAGGGGGTCAAAATTGAGCTCAAAGCACAGGAGAAGGAAAAAAAAGACAAAATTAAAGCCGCAAGCGGCATCTAAAAGCTCCTCGCCACGGGCACGTCCAGTAGAAGTATGTCCATCGTTCAGCAGGTGGCGCTCTTGCACAAAATTTCAATGTCTTCTGATGAATGGGTGTAGCCTGGGAGATTGACAACTGATTCAAATTTGAGGCAAATCTTTGTTTGTATGTTCAAACTAAAGAAATTTTTGTATAAGTAAATCTGTAGGGGGCGCTATGTAGCTAAAATTAAATTTCTTCCATTGAATGGGTGTAGGCCTGTGAGATTTACCACTGAGTCAAATTTGAGCCAAATCGGTGTTCGTATGTCCAAATTGATGCAATTTTCGTGAAGGTAAATTTGTAGGGGGTGCTACTGAGCGAAGTGGCAATTTCTTTGGATAAATGGGTGTAGGCCTGGGAGATTGACAACTGATTCAAATTTGAGCCAAATTGGTGTTCGTATGTCTAACGTGAAGTCATTTTCATAAAGGTAAAATTGTAGGGGGTGCTATGGCATCAAATTTAAAATTTTTCTGATAAATGGGTGTAGGCCTGAGAGATAGACGTCTGAGTCAAATTTGAGCCAAATCGGTGTTCGTATGTCCGAACTGAAGCAATTTTATATAAAAAAAATATTAAAAATTTTTATAGGGAATGCTGTAGTACAAAATTTCAGTTTCTTTTGACAAATAGGTGTAGGCCTGGGAGACAGATGTCTGAGTCAAATTTGAGCCAAATCGGTGTTCGTATGTCCAAACTGATGTCATTTTTGTAAATGTACATTTGTAGGGGGCGCTATTGTGCGAAATTTCCATTTCTTTCAATAAATGGATGTAGGCCTTGGAGATGGACGTCTGAGTCAAATTTCAGCCAAATCGGTGTTTGTATGTCTGAGCTGAAGCAATTGTGAATGAATGAATACAAATTTCAATCCAATATGGCCGACTAAGGGTTGGTTTAGGGGCGTGGCCATAATAATATTTTTTGTTTGTCTCCTCATGATGAATCTGTCTACCGATTTTCGTGGTTCTACGACAAACTTTATGTTGGACGCGCTCCCATTGGCGCAATGCATTTCCACTTTTCAAGGGGGCGCTGCCGTAACATTTCTTTACCAACATCTACGAAACCTATATGTAAATTAAATTTCTCACACTTCTGAATTTTAGGCAAAATTTGGTGAGTTTTCGTAAATGTTCAGAGGGTCAAAATTGAGCTCAAAGCGCAGGAGAAAGAAAAACAAGACAAAAAAAAAATAATTAAAGCCGCAAGCGGCATCTAAAGACCCTCGCCAAGGGCATGTCCAGTGGAAGTATGCTCATCGTTCAACAGGTGGCGCTGTAGCCCCAAATTTTTGGGCATGGACAAATTTGGACATGCTTACATTGACGTAATGCATTTCCACTTTTCAAGGGGGCGCTGCAGCAACATTTCTTTACCGACATCTCCGAAACCTATATGTAAATTCAATTTTGCACATTTCTGAATTTTGTACAAAATTTGGTGAGTTTTCATAAATGTTCAGGGGGTCAAAATTGAGCTCAAAGCGCAGGAAAAATAAAAATAAAAAAAATTAAAGCCGCAAGCGGCATCTAAAGGCCCTCGCCAAGGGCACGTCCAGTGGAAGTATGCTCATCGTTCAGCAGGTGGCGCTCTAGCCCCAAATTTTGTGTCTTCTAATGAATGGGTTTAGGCCTGGGACATTGACAATTGATTTGAGACAAATCAGTGTTCGTATGTCCGAACTGAACAAAATTTTGTATAAATAAATCTGTAGGGGGCGCTATGAGCAAAAATTCAATTTGTTCCATTGAATGGGTGTAGGCCTGTGAGATGTACCACTGAGTCAAATTTGAGCCAAATCGGTGTTCGTATGTCTGAACTGATGCAATTTTCAGGAAGGTAAATTTGTAGGGGGCGCTAGTGAGCGAAGTGGCAATTTCTTTTGATAAATGGGTGTAGGCCTGGGAGATTGAAAACTGATTCAAATTTGAGCCAAATTGGTGGTCGCATGTCTAACGTGAAGTAATTTTCGTAAAGGTAACATTGTAGGGGGTGCTATGGTGCCGAATTGAAAATTTTTTTGATAAATGGGTGTAGGCCTGGGATATAGACGTCTGAGACAAATTTGAGCCAAATTGGTGTTCATATGTCCGAACTGAAGCAATTTTAATAAAAAATATTGAAAATTTTTGTAGGGGGCGCTGTAGTGCAAAATTTCAGTTTCTTTTGATAAATAGGTGTAGGCCTTGGAGACAGATGTCTGAGTCAAATTTGAGCCAAATCGGTGTTCGTATGTCCGAACTGATGTCATTTTTGTAAATGTACATTTGTAGGGGGCGCTATAGTGCAAAATTTCAATTTCTTTTAATAAATGGGTGTAGGCCTGAGAGATGGACGTCTGAGTCAAATTTCAGCCAAATCAGTGTTCGTATGTCTGAGCTGAAGTAATTTTTATGATGGTAAATTTTCGAAAAAACGTTGCAAAGTTTGCAACCTCGTCAAACAAAAACGGTGGTGCCGATTCAAAAAATTTGGCTAACTTTTGATGCCCCACTTGTCTAGATACTGTACACCGATTTTGAGCTCATTCGGCCAAACGGCTTAGTAGGAGATAGTTAAAATACAACTTCAGCGAAAATGCTGACTCAGCATTTTGGAAATTTCAATCCAATATGGCCGACTAAGGGTTGGTTTAGGGGCGTGGCCATAATAATATTTTTTGTTTGTCTCCTCATGATGAATCTGTCTACCGATTTTCGTGGCTCTACAACAAACTTTATGTTGGACACGCTCCCATTGGCGCAATGCATTTCCACTTTTCAAGGGGGCGCTGCCGCAACATTTCTTTACCGACATCTACAAAACCTTTATGTAAATTCAATTTCTCGCACTTCTGAATTTTAGGCAAAATTTGGTGAGTTTTCGTAAATGTTCAGAGGGTCAAAATTGAGCTCAAAGCGCAGGAGAAAGAAAAATTAAAGCCGCAAGCGGCATCTAAAGGCCCTCGCCAAGGGCACGTCCAGTGGAAGTATGCTCATCGTTCAGCAGGTGGCGCTCTAGCCCCAAATTTTGTGTCTTCTAATGAATGGGTTTAGGCCTAGGAGATTGACAATTGATTTGAGACAAATCAGAGTTTGTATGTCCGAACTGAACAAAATTTTGTATATATAAATCTGTAGGGGGCGCTATGAGCCAAAATTCAACTTGTTCCATTGAATGGGTGTAGGCCTGTGAGATGTACCACTGAGTCAAATTTGAGCCAAATCGGTGTTCGTATGTCTGAACTGATGCAATTTTCAGGAAGGTAAATTTGTAGGGGGCGCTACTGAGCGAAGTGGCAATTTCTTTTGATAAATGGGTGTAGGCCTGGGAGATTGAAAACTGATTCAAATTTGAGCCAAATTGGTGGTCGCATGTCTAACGTGAAGTAATTTTCGTAAAGGTAACATTGTAGGGGGTGCTATGGTGCCGAATTGAAAATTTTTTTGATAAATGGGTGTAGGCCTGGGATATAGACGTCTGAGTCAAATTTGAGCCAAATTGGTGTTCATATGTCCGAACTGAAGCAATTTTAATCAAAAATATTGAAAATTTTTGTAGGGGGCGCTGTAGTGCAAAATTTCAGTTTCTTTTGATAAATAGGTGTAGGCCTTGGAGACAGATGTCTGAGTCAAATTTGAGCCAAATCGGTGTTTGTATGTCCGAACTGATGTCATTTTTGTAAATGTACATTTGTAGGGGGCGCTATAGTGCAAAATTTCAATTTCTTTTAATAAATGGGTGTAGGCCTGAGAGATGGACGTCTGAGTCAAATTTCAGCCAAATCAGTGTTCGTATGTCTGAGCTGAAGTAATTTTTATGATGGTAAATTTTCGAAAAAACGTCGCAAAGTTTGCAACCTCGTCACAAAAAAACGGTGGTGCCGATTCAAAAACTTCGGCTAATTTTTGATGCCCCACTTGTCTAGATACTGTACACCGATTTTGAGCTCATTCGGCCAAACGGCTTAGTAGGAGATAGTTAAAATACAACTTCAGCGAAAACGCTGACTCAGCATTTTGGAAATTTCAATCCAATATGGCCGACTAAGGGTTGGTTTAGGGGCGTGGCCATGATCATATTTTTTGTTTGTCTCCTCATGATGAATCTGTCTACCGATTTTCGTGGCTCTACAACAAACTTTATGTTGGACGCGCTCCCATTGGCGCAATGCATTTCCACTTTTCAAGGGGGCGCTGCCACAACATTTCTTTACCAACATCTACAAAACCTTTATGTAAATTCAATTTCTCGCACTTCTGAATTTTAGGCAAAATTTGGTGAGTTTTCGTAAATGTTCAGAGGGTCAAAATTGAGCTCAAAGCGCAGGAGAAAGAAATTAAAGCCGCAAGCGGCATCTAAAGGCCCTCGACAAGGGCACGTCCAGTGGAACTATGCTCATCGTTCAGCAGGTGGCGCTCTAGCCCCAAATTTTGTGTCTTCTAATGAATGGGTTTAGGCCTAGGAGATTGACAATTGATTTGAGACAAATCAGTGTTTGTATGTCCGAACTGAACAAAATTTTGTATATATAAATCTGTAGGGGGCGCTATGAGCCAAAATTCAATTTGTTCCATTGAATGGGTGTAGGCCTGTGAGATGTACCACTGAGTCAAATTTGAGCCAAATCGGTGTTCGTATGTCTGAACTGATACAATTTTCGTGAAGGTAAATTTGTAGGGGGCGCTACTGAGTGAAGTGGATATTTCTTTTGATAAATGGGTGTAGGCCTGGGAGATTGACAACTGATTCAAATTTGAGCCAAATTGGTGTTTGCATGTTTAACATGAAGTAATTTTCGTAAAGGTAACATTGTAGGGGGCGCTATGGCGCCGAATTTAAAATTTTTCTGATAAATGGTAGTAGGCCTGGGATACAGACGTCTGAGTCAAATTTGAGCCAAATTGGTGTTCGTATGTCCGAACTGAAGCAATTTTAATAAAAAATATTAAAAATTTTTGTAGGGGGCGCTATAGTGCAAAATTTCAGTTTCTTTTGATAAATAGGTGTAGACCTTTGAGACAGATGTCTGAGTCAAATTTGAGCCAAATCGGTGTTCGTATGTCCGAACTGATGTCATTTTTGTAAATGTA
Organism: Sphaeramia orbicularis; assembly: GCF_902148855.1. Lineage (NCBI taxonomy): Eukaryota > Metazoa > Chordata > Actinopteri > Kurtiformes > Apogonidae > Sphaeramia > Sphaeramia orbicularis. The sequence goes on along the minus strand of NC_043977.1, from coordinate 48,017,765 downwards.
CATTTGTAGGGGGCGCTATAGTGCGAAATTTCAATTTCTTTTAATAAATGGGTGTAGGCCTGGGAGATGGACGTCTGAGTCAAATTTCAGCCAAATTGCTGTTCGTATGTCTGAGCTGAAGCAATTTTTATGATGGTAAATTTTCGAAAAAACTTCGCAAAGTTTGCAACCTTGTCACACAAAAACGGTGATGCCGATTCAAAAAATTTGGCTAACTTTTGATGCCCCACTTCTCTAGATATGGTACACCGATTTTGAGCTCATTCGGCCAAACGGCTTAGTAGGAGATAGTTAAAATACAACTTCAGTGAAAACGCTGACTCAGCATTTTGGAAATTTCAATCCAATATGGCCGACTAAGGGTTCGTTTAGGGGCGTGGCCATAATAATATTTTTTGTTTGTCTCATCATGATGAATCTGTCTACCGATGTTCGTGGCTCTACGACTAACTTTATGTTGGACGAGCTCCCATTGGCGCAATGCATTTCCACTTTTCAAGGGGGCGCTGCCGAAACATTTCTTTACCGACATCTACGAAACGTATATGTAAATTCAATTTCTCACACTTCTGAATTCTAGGCAAAATTTGGTGAGTTTTCGTAAATGTTCAGAGGGTCAAAATTGAGCTCAAAGCGCAGGAGAAAGAAAAATAGGACAAAAAAAAAATAAAAATAATTAAAGCCGCAAGCGGCATCTAAAGGCCCTCGCCAAGGGCACATCCAGTGGAAGTATGCTCATCGTTCAGCAGGTGGCGCTCTAGCCCCAAATTTTGTGTCTTCTAATGAATGGGTTTAGGCCTGGGACATTGACAATTGATTTGAGACAAATCAGTGTTCGTATGTCCGAACTGAACAAAATTTTGTATAAATAAATCTGTAGGGGGCGCTATTAGCCAAAATTCAATGTGTTCCATTGAATGGGTGTAGGTCTGTGAGATGTACCACTGAGTCAAATTTGAGCCAAATCGGTGTTCGTATGTCTGAACTGATGCAATTTTTGTGAAGGTAAATTTGTAGGGGGCGCTACTGAGCGAAGTGGCAATTTCTTTTGATAAATGGGTGTAGGCCTGGGAGATTGACAACTGATTGAAATTTGAGCCAAATTGGTTTTCGCATGTCTAACGTGAAGTAATTTTCGTAAAAGTAGCATTGTAGGGGGCGCTATGGCGCCGAATTTAAAATTTTTCTGATAAATGGGTGTAGGCCTGGGATATAGACGTCTGAGTCAAATTTGAGCCAAATTGGTGTTCGTATGTCCGAACTGAAGCAATTTTAATAAAAAATATTAAAAATTTTTGTAGGGGGCGCTGTAGTGCAAAATTTCAGTTTCTTTTGATAAATAGGTGTTGGCCTGGGAGACAGATGTTTGAGTCATTTTGAGTCAAATTTTCGAAAAAACTTCGCAAACTTTGAAACCTCGTCACACAAAAGCGGTGATGCCAATTCCAAAAATTCGGCTAACTTTTGATGCCCCACTTCTCTAGATACTGTACACCGATTTTGAGCTCATTTGGCCAAACGGTTTAGTAGGAGATAGTTAAAATACGTTAGCGAAAACGCTGACTCAGCATTTTGGAAAATTCAATCCAATATGGCCGACAAAGGGTTCGTTTAGGGGCGTGGCCATAATAATATTTTTTGTTTGTCTCATCATGATGAATCTGTGTACCGATTTTCGTGGCTCTACGAAAAACTTTATGTTGGATGCGCTCCCATTGGCGCAATGCATTTCCGCTTTTCACGGGGGCACTGCCGCAACATTTCTTTACCGACATCTACGAAATCTATATGTAAATTAAATTTCTCGCACTTCTGAATTTTAGGCAAAATTTGGTGAGTTTTCGTAAATGTTCAGAGGGTCAAAATTGAGCTCAAAGCGCAGGAGAAAGAAAAATAAGACAAAAAAAAAATAATAATAATAATAATCTGAGCAAGAACAATATAGCCGTTTCTATGGCAACCACGTATTTAGCCTGATTTGAAAGCTCTCGAGCTCCCCCACATGTCTGTGGGGTCAGATGTCACGTGTCGTGCACTTACACACACGTGACTGACCCCGACTGAACGTGTCCCATTGACTCCCATTCATTCTGAGCAGGTGTAAATATGCGATTTGTGCACATGTCATATACATCGTCGGAAAGGTCTCAGTGCCGTGAATGTGAATATGTGTGAGAGTGGCGACAGTGGCGACAGGCGACCGCGTCACTGGCGATTTCGTCCCCATGCGCCCACTGCAGACTCAATAGGCCCTGCGCCGACTTTACTCAGCTCGGGCCTAATAACCTGCCAGTGAATGTGCATTTTTGCACTGTTTCATGTGTTTTCACAATTCTATAGCATAACATTTGTTTCACACTGATCATTTGCTTTGTTTTTTTGCTTTGTGTAAAATAGAGCTGCAGCCATCAATTAGTAATGAATTAACCTGTCGATTATTCTCTACAATTCGGTTCAATTAAATGATTATTTGAATAAGTGAAAAAAATAGTAAAAATGTGCAAAAGACATGTCTGAAAATAGCAACTTGTCCTTTATTCCAGAACCAGCTGAAATAACAACCACAATAGGAAAATAATATATAAACAAGTGGTGCCAGGCACAACAAACCCCACCCCTCACATGTATTGTAGCTTATTTTGGCATCAATCCCGCTGACGTCATCATGTCTATGTTTGTGCCAATGTCAAAATATCAATTGCCTTTATATACAGGGGTTGGACAAAATAATGGAAACACCTAACATTGTGGCATCATAGAAGGTGTTTCCATTATTTTGTCCAACCCCTGTATGTGCCAAGTTTGAAGTAAATTGAAACAAAATTGATGTTTTATAGACATTTGAAATTTCACCCATTATAAGTAAAAGGGAGAAGAAAAAATATTTTAAAAATTCATAAAAAATTTGAACTTTGACTTGCTTTTCCCAAAATGTAACCACATCTATTCTGAGTCACTGGTAATATATAAACCCAATTTGGTATGAATTCAACCAATAGTTTTGCTGCTACAGTCTTAACAACAAACCAACAAACAAATAAGTTGAACCAAAAACAATACCCCTTGCTTCCCCTTCAGGGGGCGGGGTAAAAATATCTAAATAGAAATAACAACAATAACAACAGTGTAAAATTACATATAAAAATATCTGTAGACATATAGAAATAACAACAATAACATTAAAGTATATATAAAATTATCTCTATATAAAAAATAACAGCCAGCTGACATCTACAAACAGTATGTGCACTGTAGTCTTCAACAAACTTACTAACAATTTAAGATGTAACTGACACACGACTTTGTGGTGATCCTGGCATCCATAAGCATCCATGTGAAACTCAACAATGGAACCAATGTTTAGCAGCAGTGAAATTAAGGAAAAAAGCTTCAATTAAGGAAAATTGGAATCAAATAATATTTTTATTGATTTGAGTCAATTAATCCATTAATCCAGGGGTGTCAAACTCATTTTAGTTCAGGGGCCACATTCAGCCTAATATGATCTCAGATGGGCAGGACCAGTGAAATAATAACAGTGAAAAAAGTTTCTTCAGTTTAGAGGTGAAACGATTAATGGACTCAAAGTGATCCAAAAAAAAATCAGTCAACCACATTTCACCTGAATCAAAGCTTTGTTTCCCTGATTTCTCTGCCTTTAAACATTGGTTCCACTGTTGTGTTTCACACAGACACTTATTGTGATGCAAAAAGAAGCTTCATTTCAGGAAAACTGCAATAGAATGTTTCCCTTCAACCAATTCGAGTCGATTAATCGAATCGTGAATTTTTACATTCGCTTCAAGCACCTAATCGATTAATCGGTTGCAGCTCTACTTCAGTTGTGATAAAGTTGACATCTGTAAAATTTTCTTTGAAATCTGATTAACATGAACAACTGGAAACATAAGAAAAGCAAGTGAAATTTTAACAATATTCCGCCTCAGATTTTCAGTTTATCATTTACACATGTGCGTTACAACTCACATTGCAATCACAAATATACAAAACATTTAATAACAGGCAAAATGTTGGTACAATTGCATTTACTTCTCTTAAGACATTTCCAGTTGTTCATATTTGTTCAGGTAATTCACATTTTTTTCTTGTTAATGTGAGTATTGTCATGTAATTTTAGTTTTTTACACTAAAACAAAGAGAATTTTTGCAGTTTTCATTATTTATTGGTTTAATATGATAATATTTTACTGATCTGACCCACTTGAAATCTGATTGGCGCGTCTGTATATGTCAGTATGTGGAACCTGAACTAAAATGATTGTTAATATTCAGTGTAATTTTTGCATTTCACAAATTCATCCCAGGGGCCGGATTGGACCCTTTGGTGGGCCGAATTTGGCATTAATCGTTTCAGCTCTAATATAAAATAATAAATGTTCTGCCTCTTCGTCTTCACTACTTCTTGCTGTATTTTCTTCTACTTAAGATGGTTCTGATCCAGGACTACACCCTGACACCAGAGAGGACCATCCCAGACCAGATCTTCATCAACTCAGAGACAGACAGACAGAAAAACCGGTCCGTGATACCACAGCCTGCCACCGGGGGCGCTCACTCAGATGAAGAGGATGAAGAGCAGGAAGAGGATGAAGACCAGGCCTACGTGAACCGAGACAATGGGCTATTGTCGGGAATTGGCTCCTGCCAGGAATCCTGCGACGTGTCGGGGAGCAGCAAACCAGTGGCATCAGCGGACTCTGGGAATCTGAGCGACAGGATGTCAGCTGAGGTGGAGGCAGAAGAAGAGTGTGATGCCCAAGGTGAAGGAGCAGAGGACTCGTTTATATCTGGGAGGAGCCAAACAGGAGACACAAATGAACTGGAGGAGGTGGAGACAGAGGAGGTGTGGGAAAACTCTGGGAGCGTAAACCTGTTCTCAGTCACTCTTGCTGCACTAGATGGACACAAAGAAGAAGAGGAGGAGGAGGAGGAGGAGGAGGAGGAGGGTGCAAGAGACTTCTTAAAATCTGATTTGGAGTCTTTACTTCCCAGAGACACTAAACATACTCAAGGCCTCATAGACTCACAAACTGAGACTCAGTCTGATGATCTGAAAGCATCAGACTTTAATGAAACTGGATATGAGGGCAAATGGACACACGGACGTACAGCCTCCAAAACTGTCAGACACAAAGAGAGGAGGAGGAGGAGGAGGAGGAGGAGTTCTCAGGATACATGAGTCATAGATGATATATGTTTATTAGAGCTGCTCCTGACCAAAGATTTTCTTATTTTGCCGAAATGGCAAGTTAAAGAAGAAACAATAACAGCAAAAAAACATTTACTAGGGTGGTCCAAAACAATTTTCTTTAAGATTCTCTGGATTAGAACCTTGCAAACAGTATAGGATAGTTTGTTAATGTAAATATTTTCATAATTTAATGTTTTTTTGCACTAAATCAAAGACAAAAAATGGGTGTTGTCACTATTTATAGGTTATTATGATATTATTTTTGAGTTCGATGCCCTAACTTGCACTTTGCAAATTCATCCCGCAGGCCAGATTGGAACCCTCAGCAGGCCAGTTTTGGTCCCCGGGCTGCATGCTTGACACCTGTGATCTACACGATCAGTAAATAAAATAGAGGAAAATATCTGATTTATAATGATAAAATACAAATTACAGAGGACGATATTATAAATAAATCATGATAAATCACTTAAGAAACGTTAGATATAGAGAAAATTTAATTTTGGAACTGACATAAAAGTAACATTGGGTCTTTATGGGTTAAACCTTTCCAAACTGCGATGCAAATATGATCTATCCCCTTGCAGAGTGAGGAGTCTATGACAAAGATCTCATTTGACAAACAAGTCTGATTTGCCTACTGTCTGAATAAGGACATGGAAAGTCAGCTCTGAAAGTACCATGTAAACTGGCCAACATCCTACATTAGAACCATGAAGCATCATCACCACAAGAGAATTGTCTGTTGTCACTGACAAATGTTACTATTAAGTTTACAAAATAGTTTAAAGTTGTCGTCTTCATCCCCTGTGCAGTATGCAGGCAGTGACAAGAAACTCCATATTCACAGGTTGATTATGTTTTGTTTATTTTTTTTCTTTATCTGAACAAAAAAACCAAAATGGAAATACTCAGTTTCAGGATTCAAGAATGTTTGAATTTTTCTGCATTTTTATAACGGAGAATTAGTAGAGATTACCAGATTACTGGAGAAAACATTTGCTGCTCTCTTGTATTAAGTATGCTTTCCATTTTTCTGTTTTTTTTTCATTGAATTTAATTTTCATACTGTTAATTTTAGAAGGTTAGAGACTGACAGTTTTATTAACCCTTTCATGCATGAATTATGAGAACCTTAATCAAGATGTTTTTCCCCAAGTAATTTTTGTTCCTCTTTGGCCATGAGAAACAAAAAAAAACAATGAGATTGAATTTTTTTATGAACCTATTTTTTTGCACAGTATTCTGTATAACCTAGATACTAATTCCTTACGATATGTTTTTTATTACTTTTTTTTACTCTGTCCAAAATGCAACACATCATTTGTTGGTTCATGATCAGTTATTAACATTGGCAGAATAATGTGTATGAATACAAAGGGATATGAACAATGATACATATTAGGATTATACAGAACAGATTAACCCTTTCATGCATGAATTATGAGAACCCTCATCAAGATTTTTTTCCTGAGTGTTTTTATTCCTCTTTAGGCATGAAAAAAACCCAAAACAAAACAAAACAAAACAATATGATGGATTTTTTATGAATCTATTCAATCATGGAGTTACAAAAATGCCCACTCAGCTGGACACCATGTGTTTAATTTTAGCAACAACGAAACGTGTATTTACTACATGTATTTACTGATATAAGGTGTGAAAACTATGAAATAAAAACATGTTTAATGTAGTTAATATGATGTTTTCTCACATTTTATCATACTCTAATACTAGTTATTACTCATTTCATGGAGATAATATGCAAAAAAAAAAAAAAAAAAATTGGTTAAAAAAAGCAAAAAAAAAAAAAAAAGTCTTGTTAATTACAGTCTAATAACAATTACCTTTTTTTTTTTTTTTTTTTACACTCAAACATGTTACTGCAGATTAGCTTTATGTAGAACAGCAAAGTTCCAGTAATGGTATGAAATGCAGCATATAGGATGATGCATAAGTGTCCATTGTATATGGAACTAAAACCACAAAATCCATGAATATACAAGAGAACACCTTTGAACAGCTGTCCACTGTAGTGACCACTATGCATGAAAGGGTTAATATTAAGTGAGTTTCAGTAGATAATAAGGTGTAATATTTATTAGAAGCCAAAAATAGCAAGATATGTCCCATTTACAAATACTATAATCAAATCTAGACTGTAACACTTAGCACCATTGCAGTATGTTGTATTAATGTATGATGCCCTATAATGAAATCCATATGTTGCTATCCATTATTGCTACGTACACAAAACTTTTCAGTTGTTTACTGAATAAGGCTAATGTAATTGAAAGGAAAAGAAATAATCCTTTTTGCAGCAGTTTGCGTCAAATTTTGCAGACAAAATAAAGTACTGTGATGGAAAAACAGAATGATAAACAAAAAGACAGGTTTCAGATGAGGCCATAGTGATAATAATTTCTCCGTATTTGACCCGCAGATCAGCATCAAAACACCAAACAAGAATTTCACTCTTGACAACTTAGCACCTGGCACAAAGTACTGCATACAAGTGACGCTGGAGACATATCTAAACGAGAATGTCATTCCGTCGAACTGGAGCTGCATCGACACGAGCATGTTGGAGCCACCTAGAGGTAAAATTAAAACTCATATTTAGTGTTGAATAGAAATACACCAGTAGACGCTGCAAAACTGTAAGCTAGCTGATAAAGATTTGATGATCAATATGTCAACAAAATACTGTAATGAGTTATTCAAAGCCGCTCAATACCCACAATGGACTAGTATAAGTATGATTCTAAAGCAGGGGTCTCAAACATGCGGCCCAGGGGCCAAATGCGGCCCACTAAAGGTTCCAATGCGGCCCGTGGGATGAATTTGCAAAGTGTAAAAATTCCACAGTCAAGGCTGTCGAATTTATTTTAGTTCAGGTTCCACATACAGACCAATATGATCTACAGTCAAATAATAACATAAAAACCTACAAAAAATAATGACTCCATATTTTTTTCGCAGTTTGATGTGAAAAAAATATTACACTATGTCTATAAATAATGACAACTTCAAATTTTTGTCTTTGTTTCGATGAAAAAAATAACATTAAATTCTGAAAATACTTACATTTACTGTACAAACTATCCTGAAACAATAAAATGTGAATAACCTGAACAAATGTGAACAACCTGAAATGTCTAAAGAAAATTAGGCACAATTTTTACTATTTTCTGCCTGTTACTAAGTGTTTAGTGTCTTTGTGGCAGATACTTCAGGGCAAAAGTAGGGCTGACAACCCACTCCAGGACCCACAAAAACTGAACTCAAGGTTGTCATTGAGACTGATGGATGAACAACAGTCTCTATGTAGATCTGATCCATAATGCACATGTATAAATGATAAGTTGAGGAATAATATTGTTAAAATTGCACTTATTTTTCTTCAGAAATTTCAGTTTTTTCAGGTTATTTACATCTTTTTTGTTTGGATAGTTTATAAAAGTAAGTATTTTCATAATTTAATGGGGTTTTTTTTGCACTAAAACAAAGACAAAAATTTGGAGTTGTCATTATTTATAGGTTATTAGACTATTATCTTACTGGTCCAGCCCACTTGAGATCAAATTGGGCTGAATGTGGCCCCTGAAAGAAAATGACTTTGAGACCCCTGTTCTAAAGAGTAGTTTGCAATATGTTAACCTAAACTTCACCTGAATGATCCAGATACTTTCCAATAGAGGTAGACATAATACAGTCGTGGAAAAAATGACTAGACTACCCCTTGTTTCTAGTACAACTAAAGGTACATTTGTTTGGACAAATATAATGATAACAACAAAAATAGCTCATAAGAGTTTAATTTAAGAGCTGATATCTAGCCATTTTTATGGTTTTCTTGATAATAACCAAAATCACTTCAGTTCTTACATCAATAGTTATGGCATTGTACTGACAAAAACAGTGCTTTTAGGCATTCCATGTTTTTTTTTCTTTCTGTTTTAGTCACATGATACACACAGGAGTTAGTACTTAATTGCATAACCATTGTTTTTGATGACTTTATGGTCTAATAATTTTTTTCCGTATCTGTATGTGCCAAATTTATTGATAATGGATGATTTACTCACTGTAATTTTATCATTTTGCTTTCATGTTTTGTTGTTGTTGGTAGTGAACTGATGATCCTTGGATTTCTGGGGATAAAAAAAGAGTCTGATTATGTGACCATTATCTAGCGAACTTACGGATATTGTTTCCTGACATAAATATACTTAAACAGATTATTTACTTATATTACCTTATGTTGCAGGTTTTACACATATGAAAGTATTTTTGCAGCATAGTACATACATACTTAGACTGTACCAGTATTTTTAAGCAGCCATGTTGGTACTTTTATTGTTCTGTTTATTTATAGGACAGTACTGGTACTTGTATTTTAACAGAGTCTAAATATTTTTATTTTATGCATTAGTTAGTGAAGCAGACAGTCTCAAAAAGTCTGTCACCAGGAACTAAGTTATTCAATGTATAACACTGATAGATGTATTGTGTGTTCAGTTATTTTTAATGCAGGTGCAGTTTCTGCTGTTTTGATTACTGTATTCAGCGTTGTGATCGTCTTCGTGTTCTCCCTCTACTACACTGGATTCATCTGTTAACTCAAGGCTGCTTTGCCCAGATTTCTGACTGTAAGGAAACATTTGTTTGTCTCTGAAGTTCATAGCCCAGTGGTTCCCCACCTTTTTTTGGTTCGTGACCCCATTTTAACATCACAAATTTCTGGCGACCCCAGCCAGACATTCAAAACCGAGACTTTTTTTTTTTTTTTTGCTAAAATTAATTTATTTTTGATCATGTAATAGTTTGCTATACTATGTTGCAAATAAACATTAATTTCAAATGACATTTAGTCTATATAATGTATATTATTATGGACAGAGGCAGAAAAGCCAGGTGCAGATTACTGCACAAAGTGAGAATTTGATTTTCCTTGGTCAGGGTATGTACAGTCAGTCCAGCTTGGATTTACAAGGCTGACAATTAATACTGAACAAACAATAACTCAAACTATGAATTATGAAAGAGATGCAGCATCTGAAACTGACCACAATGAACATTCGAAAGATAAACAGTACCACAGTGATTAAGTTTCAGCTTCACAGTTTGTCCTGTCTTTTATGTATTGGGATTGTCTCTGTCAACTCACCGTACATTTTTATTAGTAAGTTCTTTTTTTTTTTTTTTTTTTTTTTTTGAAATCAGTTACTAGAAATTTCAGGTGACCCCATTTGAATTCCAGGCGGTCCCGACACCAAGGCTGAAAAACACTGTCATAGCCACTTACCTTGGCTTTGTTATTTACACTGACTTATTCCATTGCATAAATTATGTTGGTAGTTTTTGCATTATTCTACTAACAGACTGAAAGACAGACAGAGAAGGAATGAAAAACAGACAAACATGAGTGTTCAGATCCTCAGCAGAGGTAAAGATACAATCAATTTATAGAATATTGTACATTCTTAAAAAAAAAAAAACTCCACATGAAAAAGCATGAAGGAGCAGTTTCATTTTCAAAGCCCTACGTTTGGAGGAAGTAATTTTAAACCTCCTGTACATTACCAGAAATCACATGCACATATAAACATCACCTGTTCAGCCTGTCACACATCATACCAGACGATAAAGATCATTCAGCTGTCTGTTGTAGGCTTTAGATACGTCAAAGACATAGTGTTTAGGTACGTATGTTGAGGCTTGAATGGATCAGTGGGAGGGACGCTTTTCTGTGATTAGTTGTTGTACTGTTAGCTGCTATAGCTAACATGACCTAGTTAATTAGACCATTATTATGCTGATTAGCTGTGTTGAAGGAATATTTCTTTTTTGTCATCTGACTATATCTGGCATATACTCACATATACATGAAAAGCGTCAAACTTTAAAGCTTTTCGCTGTAAAGCAGGGGTGTTAAACATGCGGCCAACTCTGGCCCGCCAAAGGGTCCAATCCGGCCCGCAGAATGAACTTGGATAGTGTAAAAATTACACTGAAGATATAATCAACCAAGGGTGTTGAACTAGTTTTAGTTCAGGTTCCACATACAGATCATTGTGATCTCAAGGAAAATAATAACATAATAACCTATAAATATTGACTCCAAATTTTCTTCTTAGTTTAATGTGGAAAAAATATCATGTTATGCCAATGAATAATGACAACTTCAAAATTTTCTCCTTGTACAGTGCAGGAAATAAAAATAAAAAAACCCCCATTTAATTATGAAAATCTTTACATGAACAAATTATCCTTTAACAATAAAATGACAATAACCTGAAATGACTCTAGAAAATTAAGTGCAAATTTAACAATATTCTGGCTGTTATTGTTTTGTTCCTTTGTAGAACTGATCCATAATGCACGTGTATAAGTTGAGGCACAATATTGTTAAAATTGCACTTAATTTTCTTAAGAAATTTCAGTTTTTCAGGTAATTCACATCTTTTTTGTTTGGATAGTTTGTAAATGTAAATATTTTCATAATTTAATGTTTTGATTTTTTTGTTTTGTTTCTTTTGCACTAAAACAAAGAGAAAAAAATAGGAGTCATCATTATTTATAAGTTATTATGCTATTATTTTTTTTGCCCCACTTGAGGTTAAATTGGGCTGAATGTGGCCCCTGAACTACAATGAGTTTGACACCCCTGCTGTAAAGCATTTTAAAACTAGAATTAAAGCCGCAAGCGGCATCTAAAGGCCCTCGCCAAGGGTACGTCCAGTGGAAGTATGCTCATCGTTCAGCAGGTGGCGCTCTAGCCCCAAATTTTGTGTCTTCTAATGAATGGGTTTAGGCCTGGGACATTGACAATTGATTTGAGACAAATCAGTGTTCGTATGTCCGAACTGAACAAAATTTTGTATAAATAAATCTGTAGGGGGCGCTATGAGCCAAAATTAAATTTGTTCCATTGAATGGGTGTAGACCTACGAGATGTACCACTGAGTCAAATTTGAGCCAAATCGGTGTTCGTATGTCTGAACTGATGCAATTTTCGTGAAGGTAAATTTGTAGGGGGCGCTACTGAGCGAAGTGGCAATTTCTTTTGATAAATGGGTGTAGGCCTGGGAGATTGACAACTGATTCAAATTTGAGCCAAATTGGTGTTCGCATGTCTAACGTGAAGTAATTTTCGTAAAGGTAACATTGTAGGGGGCGCTATGGCGCCGAATTTAAAATTTTTCTGATAAATGGGTGTAGGCCTAGGATATAGACGTCTGAGTCAAATTTGAGCCAAATTGGTGTTCGTATGTCCGAACTGAAGCTATTTTAATAAAAAATATTGAAAATTTTTGTAGGGGGCGCTGTAGTGCAAAATTTCAGTTTCTTTTGATAAATAGGTGTAGGCCTTTGAGACAGATGTCTGAGTCAAATTTGAGCCAAATCGGTGTTCATATGTCCGAACTGATGTCATTTTTGTAAATGTACATTTGTAGGGGGCGCTATAGTGCGAAATGTCAATTTCTTTTAATAAATGGGTGTAGGCCTGGGAGATAGATGTCTGAGTCAAATTTCAGCCAAATCGGTGTTCGTATGTCTGAGCTGAAGCAATTTTTGTGATGGTAAATTTTCGAAAAAACTTTGCAAAGTTTGCAACCTCGTCACACAAAAACGGTGATGCCGATTCAAAAAATTTGGCTAACTTTTGATGCCCCACTTCTCTAGATACTGTACACCGATTTTGAGCTCATTCGGCCAAACGGCTTAGTAGGAGATAGTTAAAATACAACTTCAGCGAAAACGCTGACTCAGCATTTTGGAAATTTCAATCCAATATGGCCGACAAAGGGTTGGTTTAGGGGCGTGGCCATAATAATATTTTTTGTTTGTCTCCTCATGATGAATCTGTCTACCGATTTTCGTGGCTCTATGACAAACTTTATGTTGGACACGCTCCCATTGGCGCAATGCATTTCCACTTTTCAAGGGGGCGCTGCCGCAACATTTCTTTACCGACATCTACGAAACCTATATGTAAATTCAATTTCTCACACTTCTGAATTTTAGGCAAAATTTGGTGAGTTTTCGTAAATGTTCAGAGGGTCAAAATTGAGCTCAAAGCGCAGGAGAAAGAAAAATAAGACAAAAAAAAAATAAAATAAAATAATAATAATAATTAAAGCCGCAAGCGGCATCTAAAGGCCCTCGCCAAGGGCACGTCCAGTGGAAGTATGCTCATCGTTCAGCAGGTGGCGCTCTAGCCCCAAATTTTGTGTCTTCTGATGAATGGGTGTAGGCCTGGGACATTGACAATTGAGTTGAGACAAATCAGTGTTCGTATGTCCGAACTGAACAAAATTTTGTATAAATAAATCTGTAGGGGGCGCTATAAGCCGAAATTCAATTTGTTCCATTGAATGGGTGTAGGCCTGTGAGATGTACCACTGAGTCAAATTTGAGCCAAATCGGTGTTCGTATGTCTGAACTGAAGCAATTTTTGTAATGGTAAATTCACGAAGAAACTTTGCAAAGTTTGCGACCTCGTCACATAAGAACCGTGACACCGATCCCAAAAATTCAGGAAACTTTTAATGCCCCCCTTCTCTAGATACTGTACACCGATTTTGAGCTCATTTGGCCAAACGGCCAAGGAGGAGATAGTTAAAATACGACGTCAGCAAAAAGGCTGACTCAGCATTTTGGAAATTTCAATCCAATATGGCCGACTTCCAGTTGGTTTAGGGGTGTGGCCACAACAATATTTTTTGTTTGTCTCCTCATGATGGATCTGTGTATCAGTTTTTGTGGCTCTATGACAAACTTTATGTTGGACATGCTCCCTTTGACGTAATGCATTTCCACTTTTCAAGGGGGCGCTGCAGCAACATTTCTTTACTGACATCTACGAAACCTATATGTAAATTCAATTTTGCACATTTCTGAATTTTGGGCAAATTTTGATGAGTTTTTGTAAATGTTTAGGGGGTGAAATTTGAGCTCAAATTGCAGGAGAAAGAAAAATAAACAATAAATTAAAGCTGCAAGCAGCATTGGGCGGGACCTCGCACCGGGCGTTCCGCCTCCCCCGCGATCTGCGTCCCGGGAATGTCCACACCTCAGCTCCACTCACACCTCTCCGTCCCCATACCAGTTCCCACCCTTTAGTGTCTGTCCTCCTTACATCTGTACAGAACACCAGCGACCCTCTGCTGAAACCACCATCACCTTTAAAATGACACTTTTATTTTGGAAACCCTACTGTGTGCATGTGCATTTGTTTTGTATGTGAGAGAAAGAATCAGTTTGAAAAATGAATTGAAATTGTATAAATAATTGAGCATTAAAGTGATGATTTCTCACATTTAAGGCTTTTATTTTGAAAAAACCCTATTGTGTGAGCATGTGTGTCTGTGAGAAAGAGTACTTTTGAATGAAGAAACATTGCACAAACAGTTGAGTGTTTGGTCATAAAAATGAAAAGAAGTTATGTAATAGAAATTTTGTATTATTGGTAATTAGGGTTTTATTTAGAAAAAATGTACTCAGTGTACTTTTGAATGTGTGCAAAATTTCCAATATCCAAAATACAATCCAGTAAAACCTGTTTTAAAATGGAGAAAGAAGAAAAAAAAAAAAAAAAAAAAAAAGTGGATTGTCTGGGATTTGAACCTGGGTCCTCTTGTTTCATAGGCAGCTACATGAACCACTGCACTAAGGACAGACACATACAGCTGTGCACCAGGAAGAGCTTTATAGGGACTTTGTCATTGTTAAAAGTGAAAGTAAACATAGTCTTCAAAAAATCGCCATTATTCCGTAACCGTAGGTCGGATCTGAAAAATTCTTTCACTTTTGGATTCTGCAGACTTGTGGGAATTTAATGAGGTATAACTTTTTATTCAAAGGTCTGAAATGACTAAGCAGTAATTGCAGAAACGTATAGTAACTTTCAAAGGCAGATTGCCAACTTCCTGTTGGAGTTAGCTCATGAGTGTCAGTGTATGATTTGTCGGGCTCAATCAGACCAACATTTTGGCATTTGTTTCATGTTTCTGTGACATTCCTACTGGCCGCTAGGGCAGATTTTGTGTGTTTTTTAGTACATAGGTGGCGCTACAGAGTCCATTTTGGCACACAAGGGGTTAATTTTGATATTGAATGAAAGTGTTCACCAGCCATGACATACATGGCAAATTTGGTGAGTTTTGGAGCATGTTAAGGGGGTCAAATGGCAGTCTAAAGCCGAAAAAGTATGAAAATAAACAAACTGTTATAAATCAATAACCGTACCTCCTATCTCAAAAAGTTTTGGATGTGAGAGTTGTGCTGAGTCCCGTGAACGCGTAGATATGTCACATGTGGGGAAAAACTCCAAAATGAAAAATGAGTTCCAAACATGGCAACTTTGCGGGCTTGTAAAAAAAAAACTAAGACAGTTATGGAAAAGGTGTGAAATCGTTGTATTAAGGAGAGTTCACTGTATCTTTTGGCACTATTTAGAAGTCAATACCACAAACCGTGTCATCGGAGTTAGTTTTAGAAATTTTATTTTGAAAGGCATATTGCGAAGTTCCTGTTGCAGATAGGTCATGAGTGTCAGTGGATGATTTGTAGAGCATGATTCATCAAAAATTTTAGCACTGGTTTCATGTCTGTACGACATTCCTACTGGCCACTAGGGCAATTGCCGTTTTTTTTCACATAGGTGGCGCTAGAGAGCCCATTTTGGCACCTATGGGGTTAATTTTTTCATTTTATCAAATTTTTCGCCAGGCCTGACATGTGTGCCAAATTTGGTGAGTTTTCGTGCATGTTCAGGGGGTCAAAATCCAGGTCAAAGTGGTGTGTGAATAATAATATAAAAACGAACGAAAAACAATAGGGCCTTGCTTGCAGGCAAGGCCTCTCACTGCGTGAGAGGGCCTTACCTTTCAGCTCGGTCCCTAATTAAAGCTGCAAGCAGCATTGGGCGGGACCTCGCACCGGGCGTTCCGCCTCCCCCGCGATCCGCCTCCCGTGACCGTCCACACCTCAGCTCCACTCACACCTCTCCGTCCCCATACCAGTTCCCACCCTTTAGTGTCCGTCCTCCTTACATCTGTACAGAACACCAGCGACCCTCTGCTGAAACCACCATCACCTTTAAAATGACACTTTTATTTTGGAAAACCTACTGTGTGTATGTGCATTTGTTTTGTATGTGAGAGAAAGAATCAGTTTGAAAAATGAATTGAAATTGTATGAATAATTGAGCATAAAAGTGATGATGTCTCACATTTAAGGCTTTTATTTTGGAAAAACCCTATTGTGTGAGCATGTGTGTCTGTGAGAAAGAGTACTTTTGAATGAAGAAACATTGTACAAAGAGTTGAGCGTTTGATCATAAAAATGAAAAGAAGTTATGTAATAGAAATTTTGTATTATTGGTATTTGGGGTTTTATTTTGAAAAAATGTACTCCGTGTACTTTTGAATGTGTGCAAAATTTCCAGTATCCAAAATACAATGCAGTAAAACCTGTTTTAAGATGGAGAAAAAAAAAAAAAAGTTTGGATTGTCTGGGACTTGAACCAAGATCCTCTTGCTCCATAGGCAGCTACATGAACCACTACACTAGGGACAGCCATAGACAGCTGCCCACCAAGAAGAATTTTATAGGGACTTTGTCATTGTTAAAAGTGAAAGTAAACATAGTCTTCAAAAAATCACCATAATTCCATAACCGTAGGTCGTATCTGAAAAATTCTTTCACTTTTGGATTCTGCAGACTTGTGGGAATTGATTGAGGTATATCTTTTTATTCAAAAGTCTGGAATGACTGAGTACTAATTGCAGAAACGTAGAGTAACTTTCAAAGGCAGATTGCCAACTTCCTGTTGGAGTTAGCTCATGAGTGTCAGTGTATGATTTGTCGGGCTCAATCAGACCAACATTTTGGCATTTGTTTCATGTTTCTGTGACATTCCTACTGGCCGCTAGGGCCGATTTTGTGTGTTTTTTAGTACATAGGTGGCGCTACAGAGTCCATTTTAGCATGCAAGGGGTTAATTTTGATATTGTATGAAAGTGTTCACCAGTCATGACATACATGGCAAATTTGGTGAGTTTTGGAGCATGTTAAGGGGGTCAAATGGCAGTCTAAAGTGGAAAAAGTATGAAAAGAAACAAATTGTTATAAATCAATAACCGTACCTCCTATCTCAAAAAGTTTTGGATGTGAGAGTTGTGCTGAGTCCCGTGAACGCGTAGATATGTCACATGTGGGGAAAAACTCCAAAGTGAAAAATGAGTTCCAAACATCGCAACTTTGCAGGCTTGTAAAAAAGAAACTAAGACAGTTATGGAAAAGGTGTGAAATCGTTGTATTAAGGAGGGTTCACTCTATCTTTTGGCGCTATTTAGAAGTCAATACCACAAACGGTGTCATCGGAGTTAGTTTTAGAAATTTTATTTTGAAAGGCATATTGCGAAGTCCCTGTTGCAGATAGGTCATGAGTGTCAGTGGATGATTTGTAGAGCATGATCCAACAAAAATTTTGGCACTGGTTTCATGTCTGTACGACATTCCTACTGGCCACTAGGGCAGTTGCCGTTTTTTTCACATAGGTGGCGCTAGAGAGCCCATTTTGGCACCTATGGGGTTAATTTTTTCATTTTATCAAATTTTTCGCCAGGCCTGACAT
The DNA here is from genome assembly GCF_902148855.1 of Sphaeramia orbicularis. Classification (NCBI taxonomy): domain Eukaryota; kingdom Metazoa; phylum Chordata; class Actinopteri; order Kurtiformes; family Apogonidae; genus Sphaeramia; species Sphaeramia orbicularis. Next base: position 47,999,907 of record NC_043977.1, on the reverse strand, counting down.
GTGTGCCAAATTTGGTGAGTTTTCGTGCATGTTCAGGGGGTCAAAATCCAGGTCAAAGTGGTGTGTGAATAATAATAATATAAAAACGAACGAAAAACAATAGGGCCTTGCTTGCAGGCAAGGCCTCTCACTGCGTGAGAGGGCCTTACCTTTCGGCTCGGTCCCTAATAAATAACCAAAACAGAATAATAATCTGAGCAAGGACAGTATAGCCGTTTCTATGGCAACCACATATTTGGCCTTATTTGAAAGCTCTCGAGCTCCCCCACATGTCTGTGGGGTCAGATGTCACGTGTCGTGCACTTACACACACATAACTGACCCCGAGTGGGAGTGGCCCATTGACTCCCATTCATTCTGAGCAGGTGTAAATATGCGGTTTGTGCATATGTCATGTACATCCTCGGAAAGGTCTCAGTGCCGTGAATGTGAATATGTATGAGAGTGGCGACAGTGGCGAAAGGCGACTGCGTCACTGGCGAATTCGTCCCCATGCGCCCACTGCAGACTCAATAGGCCCTGCGCCATCTTTATTCGGCTCGGGCCTAATAATAATCTCAGCAAGAACAATATAGCCGTTTCCGTGGCAACCATGTAATTTGGCCTTATTTGAAAGCTCCCACTGCAGACTCAATTGGCCCTGCACCAGCTTTACTCGGCTCGAGGCCTAATAAATAAATAAAAAATAATAATAATAATCTGAGCAAGAACAATATAGCCGTTTCTCTGGCAACCACATATTTGGCCTTATTTGAAAGCTCTCGAGGTCCCCCACATGTCTGTGGGGTCAGTGTTGTGCACTTGAACACACGACTGACCCTGACTGGGCGTGGCCCATTGACTCCCATTCATTCTAAGCAGGTGTAAATATGCGGTTTGTGCACATGTCATACACACGGCTTTACTCGGCTCAGGCCTAAATATTATTAGGGCCACGACCCTAAACCAACCCTTAGTCGGCCATATTGGATTGAAATTTCCAAAATGCTGAGTCACCGTTTTCGCTGACGTATTTTATAACTATCTCCTCCTTGTGTGTTTGGCCAAATGAGCTGAAAATCGGTGTACAGTATCTAGAGAAGTGGGGCATCAAAAGATAGCCGAATTTTATGGATCGGTGTCATCGTTTTTGTGTGACGACGTCGCAAACTTTGCAAAGTTTATTCGGAAATTTACCATTACAAAAATTGCTTCAGCTCAGACATACAAACACCGATTTGACTCAAATTTGAGTCAGACGTCTATCTCCCAGGTCTACACCCATTTATTTAAAGAAATTGAAATTTCACACTATAGCGCCCCCTACAAATGTAGATTTACAAAAATGACATCAGTTCGGACATACGAACACCGATTTCGCTCAAATTTGACTCAGACACCTGTCTGTCAGGCCTACACCTATTTGTCAAAAGAAATTGAAATTTCACACTACAGTGCCCCCTACAACTTTTTTTTTTATTAAAATTGCTTCAGTTAGGACATACAAACACCGATTTGGCTCAAATTTGACTCAGACGTCTATCTCCCAGGCCTACACCCATTTATCAGAAAAAAATTAAATTTGGCGCAAAAGCACCCCCTACAACTTTACCTTTACGATATTTGCTTCAGTTTGGACATACGAACACCGATTTGACTCAAATTTGAATCAGTTGTCAATCTCCCAGGCCTACACCCATTTATCAAAAGAAATTGCCATTTCACTCAATAGCGCCCCCTGCAAATTTACCTTCACAAAAATTGTATCAGTTTGGACATACGAACACTGATTTGGCTCAAATTTGACTCAGACGTCTATCTCCCAGACCTACATCCATTTATCAGAAAAATTTGAAATCTGGTGCTATAGCGCCCGCTACAACTTTACCTTTACAATAATTGCTTCAGTTTGGACATACGAACACCGATTTGACTCAAATTTGAATCAGTTTTCAATCTCCCAGGTCTATACTCATTTATCAAAAGAAAATGCCATTTCGCTAAATAGCGCCCCCTACAAATTTTCCTTCACGAAAATTGCATCAGTTCGGACATACGAACACCGATTTGGCTCAAATTTGACTCAGTGGTACATCTCGCAGGCCTACACCCATTCAATGGAACAAATTAAATTTTAGCTGCATAGCGCCCCCTACAAATTTACCTATACAAAACTTTCTTCAGTTCGGACATACGAACACTGATTTGCCTCAAATTTGAGTCAACTGTCAATCTCCCAGGTCTACACCCATTCATCAGAAGACACAAAATTGTGTGCTAGAGTGCCACCTGCTGAACAATGGACATACTTTTACTGGATGTGCCCGTGGCCTTTCAATGCGGCTTGCAGATTCATTTTTTTTTTTTTATTCTTATTTTTTCTTCTTTTGCTCTTTGAGCTCAAATTTGACCCCCTTAACATTTACGAAAACTCACCAAATTTTGCCCAAAATTCAGAAGTGCGAGAAATTGAATTTAAATATAGGTTTCGTAGATGTCGGTAAAGAAATGCTGTGCAGGCCCCCCTTGAAAAGTGGAAATGCATTACGCCAATGGGAGCACGTCCAACGTAAAGTTTGTCATAGAGCCACGAAAATCAGTACACAGATTCATCATGAGGAGACAGACAAAAAATATTATTATGGCCACACCCCTAAACCAACCGGAAGTCGGCCATATTGGATTGAAATTTCCAAAATGCTGAGTCAGCATTTTTGCTGACGTCGTATTTTAACTATCTCCTCCTTGGGTGTTTGGCCGAATTGGTGTACAGTATCTAGAGAAATGGGGCATCAAAAGTTAGCCGAATTTTTGGGATCAGTTTTACCGTTTTAGTGCAAGGAGGTCGCACAGTTTCTTAAGTTTTTTCAGAAATTTGCCTTTATATAACTTGCTTTAGTTCGGTCACAGAATCACCGATTTGGCTCAAATTTGAATCAGACGTCTATCTCCCAGGCCTACAGCCATTTACTGGAAGTAGGGCTGCACGATTAATCGATTTTAAATCGAAATTGGATTTTTTAATTAGGACGATTTTTAAAATAGGGAAATCGTAAAATCGATTTCATCTCTCTCGTGCCTCCGGGCCGCGCGCTTGCGGGCCCCCGTAGGCTCCTCCTCCTCTCAGTGACAGCTGTCTGTCACAGAAGTCCGTGTAATGACCGGACTTTAAATGTGTTAATGAGCCCACAGTACTTATAGCAATGTAAGCCGTGGCTTCACGCATGGATCCCGCAACTGAAATAGAACTGCATGCGGATCACTCATCTTACGTTGTCCCGGATCCGTACCGTACTGTCTTCTTCCGAACCGGGACCGGGTCGGGGTCTCGGGGTCATCGGCCTCAGCAGAGGAGCCCACACAGCCCTGTGCCCACACACATCCACCAGCTCCACAGATAGAATCCCTCCAGCGTGTCCTGGGTCGGTCTGTTCCACGCACGGATCCCCCAGTTTAAATAGAACCGCATGTGGATCACTCATATTAACGTGGTCCACGCACGACTGATGCCTGTCACTGACTTACATTTGTATCACTTCTGTGTGGGCCCAGATACCCAGGAAAAAAAAAAAAAAAAAAAAAAAAAAAAAAAAAAAAATATATATATATATATATATATATATATATAATTAATTTAGTCCTCTTGCTAAATTTTTCATTCACAAATGTAAGTTCTGTAACACAAAACCAAATATTATTTATTTTTTGAAAGATGTTGAACTTTATTTAAAGCTGTTAGATAAATCTGGAAACAAAGAGGCTGTAAAAAACATAAGTATTTGCTCTGATTTGGACATTGTATTATAGTGTATTGCCCCTGGCAAACTTCTGTTATTTTCTTGTTGTATACATTGTTTGTATACTCTACTTCATTCAATAAAGATTTAATTAAGAAAAAAACTTCTGTGGGTTCATCACGTGATCCCATCACAGATCTGAGGTCAGAGCAGTGCCTTGCATTGTTGGCTGCTCACAAAAACGACATGCTGACTTCTGTTGTCTTTTGTAATTTTACCCAAAAATCAAAATCAAAATCGAAAATCGAGTTTTTAGAGGAAAAAATCTGGATTTTTTTTTTTTGCCAAAATCGTGCAGCCCTAACTGGAAGAAATTAAAATTTTGCACTATAGAGCCCCCTACAAAGTTAGCTTTACAAAAATAGCTTCAGCTCGGACATACAAACACCGATTTGGCTCAAATTTGAGTCAGTTGTCAATCTCCCAGTCCTACACCCATTTATTGGAAGAAATTTTAATTTTGCGCTATAGCACCCCCTACAAAGTTACCTTTACAAAAATTGCTTCAGCTCGGACATTCGAACACCAATTTGGCTCAAATTTGAGTTAGTTGTCTATCTCCGAGGCCAACACGCATTAATCTGAAAAATTTGAAATTTGGCTACATAGCGCCCCCTACAAATTTAATTTTACTAAAAGTGGCTCAGTTTCGACATACGATCACCTATTTGGCTCAAATTTGAATCAGTTGCCAATCTCCCAGGCCTACACCCATTTGTCAGAAGACATTGAAAATTCCCACAATAGTGCCCCCTACAATTTACCTTTACGAAAATTGCATCAGTTCGGACATAGAAACACCGATTTGGCTCGAATTTGACTCAGTGGTACATTTCACAGGCCTACACCCATTCTATGGAAGAAATTGAATTTTGGCTGCATAGCGCCCCCTAAAGATTTACTTATACAAAAAATTTCTTTAGTTCGTACATAGGAACACCGATTTACCTCAAATTTGAATCAGTTGTCAATCTCCCAGGCCTACATCCATTCATCAGAAGACATTAAAATTTGGTGCTACAGTAGAGCACTACCTGCTAAACGATGGACATACTTTTACTGGAGGTGCCCGTGGCGAGGGCCTTTCAATCCCGCTTGCGGCTTTAATTACTTATTGTGATGCACGTAATAAAACTGACGTTTGTTTCCATTTATAAAGTACACTTAAAATGGTTGGTGTGTTTTTGTCCGTGAGTTTAATCTCATTTTGCATTTTTGTCGTGTAACGCAGTTACTGTAGTGTATAGTGGACGCATATGATCAAACTTATGACTATTCTTAAAATGTATGGTGACTGTTTACATCTGTAAATCTGCTCAGAGTTATTCTCCTATGAGATGATGCTGATCTGCGCTTATTCGTGCCCTGCGTTCTGTGCTGAAGCGGACCGTGTGGATGGGAGATGGGTGCAGTGCTCTAAGAGGAGGAGAGAAGCAGGAAAAAGGGGAGGAGGGAGAAAAACTTGCTGGCACCGCCTGCCATATTCACAGCACATCTCAGCAATTTATCGCATCAGCGCATCTAACCCTAAACTGTGCGTAAGACTCTGCGTCCGCTTGGAGTCTGCGTCCACCCGCTGCTGCTTGTCTTCCAGGTACTGGGGACTTCACACACAGTTATTTGGCTACTGATGTCGTGGAGATAAACCCGTTATCTCCCATCTTCTTGTCGCCGTGCCTCCCACCCCCTCTGCGCTTCTGTCGACACCGGGTGGCGGATCGGACTCGCTGGATGGATGCTCCACTTCTCCAACTGCTCTGAAGCTTTTCCCTCCTGTATGTTCTTTTATCATCTAGATCCCCCGAGAAAACTAAACACAAACAACTAAAAACAACAACGATGACAGACCTGGCGACCCAACAAGAGTCCCTCCCCGTCCCGGACCCGACAGTGGTGGATCCGTTCGCGACCCCCTTGCGGAACGGCCAGTGCGCCCCCCCGGCGGATGGTTTTACCAACCATCACCAGAACCAGAATCAGCAGCAGCCGGAGCCCCTGAGCACCGGCCAGGAAATGAAAATTACGGACAGCGTAGAGGGAGAAGGTAACGAAATCCCCACCCCCCCACGAACACACAGCCCGGCTCGGTCCGGTCATGTGGTCCAGGTTTAGTGAACTTACTAGGATGTGTGTTTGCGGAGAGACTCATGTTTATTTTCCTTTAACCCCCGATGGTATTTATAGACGCCTTCATTTGTATAATTTATGAGTCCTACATCAGCAGGATTCATCTAAAAGTCAGTCTGTTTTATAAGTTCCAAACGGAGTGGATTCCACCTCCTCTTCATTCATTCATTGTGAGTGACTGTGCTGCTGACAAATGGCCTTAGGGTGTGCGGTTACCTGTGGGAAATGGTCGTTAAATAAAGGCAGCACTGACTCTGCTGTGGTCTGCTGTGGACACACTCTTCTGCAGATCACATGACACATGCATGCTTAAGAAACCCTGACATGTTCACTCGCTTTACTGAAGAACATGGACACGTCTGTGTGTGTTTGTGTGTAGATTTTATACTGATATAATCCCATTCATCTGTAGTTCCTGAAAGAGAAAACATTCCATAGTGGATAATAGGTGCTGGGCCTCTCTTATCCAATAAACTCTAAGCCTATTACTTAATTCATACATTAATTTGTAGGGCTACTCAAGTCAGTCACTTGGGATTAGGGATGGGAATCGATAAGAATTTAACGATTCCGATTCCATTATGGATTTTGCTTATCGATCTGATTCCTTATCGATTCACTTATTGATTCTCATTGGATGAGGGAATAAAAGAGTACAAATAGGTGTGTTTGCATTAACTGTCTTATATTTCCATCTCTGCACAGAAAATATACCATATACAGTATGCACAAACAATAATAAGAGGTGATGCCCGCCCGGTTTGGGGGTGGAGGGGGGTACAGTGAAAGTGAAACTAAAGACACTTTACTAATTCCTCTATTGCCGCATTTTACGTGGAATCGGTTCGACTCTGCCCGTCTCCCATTGTTGTGCAGCTCATTTCCTTTCCCCTACCTTCGTAAACTTGTATTTGAGGGAGTACGATGTTTGTTACCCGCACCGGAACTGGGTCCAGATGACAGCCTGTTGTTCACTCTGCTGGTAGATTCACAAGTGCCGCTAAGTAGCGAATCAAATGAATCACATGCTGTGGACAAATGTTTGAGCATACTGGAGGGATTCCACCCTTTTGAAGAAATGGAAGCTTTGACAGTGTTCCAGGTGGACCTGGTGTCATCTTTTTAGACCGTTTCTGCCTCAACGCCATGTTGGCTACGTTCTGACCAAAACAATGCAGCGTACGCATGATATCATTGCGTATGCGCAACAGAGGTGGAATCAATAAGCAGAATTGTTAAGCAGGCAGGCAAACGATTCCAAGAAATCGAGCTACTGGGATCCGGTTCTCAAAAAGAATCGCTTCTCGATTCCCATCTCTACTTGGGATGCGCGAGTTGTTCATTACAGTAAAGATGGAAGTAAAAAAATGCCATAGAATTTGCCTATGATATCAACAGACAAAGTCAATTTTGTGCCAAAACTTAGCTAACAATACACATTTTATGAATAAAATACACAATATATGCATAAATATAAATAAATAAAAGTTGTGCACACATTAAAAATGTGTGCAAGTGAATCTGTAGATATGCATAAAGAAAACTGTAGTAAACTCTCAAAGCTGTGGGAGACTTTCGTCACTAATTTTTCATCAAATCTGTAAATCCTCAGTCATAGCCTCGGGCATCTTTGGAATTTTGTCACAATGTGCATTGTGGGAAGTGGAGGTTCGCGCAGCTGCCATATGATATATGGATGAAACAAACACAACGCGGAAATGGCTGGAATGTGGAAACGGCTGGAGAGGAGTGGAGCTCCAGCCGTTTCTGTGTCGTGTTTGTTGCAGCTGCCGCTGCCAGGCAGAGCTCCACTGCTTCACTTCCGCGTTCCAGCCGTTTCAGCATTGTGTTTGTTTCATCCATATAATATCATATGGTTGTACTGCCAATGCCGCTGTCAGGCGCCGCTTCACTCCACTTCCCACAATGCATGTCACTACAAAATTCCGAAGATGCCTGAGTGACTTCCCGGCTCTGTTTGTAAACAAATGGTTTGTCTATAGTGGATGGCACTTCGAAATTGGTCACCATGAGGGAAGAGATCCAGGTGAGTTATCACAGAAAGACTTACAGATTCGTTATACGTAGGGTATGACTGGGGTTTTACAGATTTGATGAAAAATTGGTGACGAAAGTCTGATGCACCTTTAAGTCCAAATCATGCATAGACTATGTGTTGTATATGCTATCTTCATTATAAATATGAAACTGAAACCATGACATTAGTGTCAAATTGACTTGACGGGGTCGCTGACATTATGTATCGCGTGGAAGATAACATTGATTCCACAAATTGTGTTGTTACTTTTAAGTTGTTTCAGTGATCTTATGCAATGTCACAACATTTATGTCTGTCATTTTATGGACACATAATGTTACTGAACCCAGACCTTAACTAACTGAACCAAACCTAGATCATAACACTGACCCCACAGACTTGCACTGTATAGGCAACAGGGTCAATCTGGATTTGTCAGACCCCATGACCTTTATCCATTAGACACAGTCCAATCTTTATGCTTCTATCAAACTGACCATGAAAAATGCTGTTTTTTGTAGTTTATTTATTTATTTATTGTTGGTTTAAAACCTGATATCAGCTTTTGACATAATTGTTTCTGGAAGTCACTCTAATCTCATTCATTTTATTGGACCTTTAAGTAAGTGTTCTGTTCCATCTTTAAATTGTTACTTCCTCAATAAGTTTTCAGGGTGAACAGGAGGCATTAGTCCCTTTTCCACCAACATTCCAACACAGATGCTCACAAGTCTTTAAGCTCAAGTCCAAGTAAAGTCTTAAGTCTCTAATGGGGTTAATGAGAACTGCATGCCAGTCATTCTGCTTTGATCACAGCATAGCGATATCTCAGGAATACAAAGCTGTAATGTATTATCATCCCTCCTTCATTAAATAGCAACATTAATGCAATATGAGAAAGACCACAATAAAAGCTTTTCTTTAAAAAAAAAAGAAAAAAAACATGCATTTTTCCTTGTAGTAACATTAACTGTAATATTTCACACTTTCAGTTTACTGATTGGCTGGATAGCAAAACAATTTCTGTTAAATATTTTTTAGTGTTTACATTTTGATGAAAAATTCTAAACTGAACTGATATGAAGATTATTTTGTGTTTTTATTGTGCAAGCAAAGGGAAAAAAGGCAAACAAAAAATACAGTTTTGGAAAAAAATAAAATAAAAAAAATCAAGATTTGAAAACAAAAATGAGGGTTTCAAAATTTTTAAGCTTGACAAAATTGATTGTGTTGTCATTTTCTTTCATTTCAAATCTGAAACTTCTGCTTGCAGGCCAAAATGTTTTGTCATTTTAAAAGTTTTGTTTTCAAGTCCAAAGGTTTTGCAACTCTAAATCTTTTGCAAATCAAAAAAGTTTTCTTGCAAGTTCAAGTGGTACTTCTGGGTCAAACTTGTTTGCGAGTAGAAAAGTTTTGCATGTCAAAATCTTTTGCGAAACAAAAACTTTTGCTCATAAGTTCAACTGAATGTCACAGGTGGGATCTACACAAGCAGAAGGGGTGGATTTCCTATTGGTAGCTTGCTTCGGATTGAAGCAGGATTGGTGCCTGGTCCTCCCACGTACTTGAACACGGTGGCAACTGCTGTGGGAACACAGCTCCCTGGGGCTCGAGCTGACCTCGTTGCACCCCAGCTGAGCACTGGAAGCAGAGCCTGGGGTGAGCTGGGGTTCTGCCTGACTGTGTGGCTCAGAGCCCCCGGACCATTTATTAGAATATAATACCCTCCATTTTGTATGTTTTCAATGAAAATCAGGTGTTTTCCTATATTTATTTTAGTGATCATGGACTTTAATCATCAAACTGAGATTCCATTTGAGGGTCATCATACCAAAAACACAGAAAACTGGAGAAAAAGTGAGCCCCGGGGCTCTGCTCCAATGTGGCCCGCACCAGGGATCTGCTCCGAGAGGGCACAGTCGGGCAGAACCTCGGCTCATAGCCAGGCTCTGCGTACGGTGCACAACCGGGGTGTGGTGCGGAGCCAGTTCCCAGCAGTTCCCACTGTGTTCAAGTGAGCAGAAGGACCAGGAACCAGCTAACTGTCAATCCAAGCAAGCTACCAATAGAAATCCACCCGTTCTTCTCGTGTAGATCCCGCCCACCAGATTCAGTTGAATTTACAAGCAAAAGTGTTTGCTTCGCAAAAGATTTGGACACGCAAAACTTTTCTACTCGCAAACGAGTTTGACCCGGAAACAAGTACCACTTGAATTTGCAAGAAAACTTTTTTGATTTGCAAAAGATTTAGAGTTGCAAAACCTTTGGACTTGAAAACAAAACTTTTAAAATGAAAAAAACATTTTGGCCTGCAAGCAGAAGTTTCAGATTTGAAATGAAAGACAATGAGAACACAATCGAATTTGTTAAGTTTAAAGATTTTGAAGCCTTCATTTTTTTTCAAATCTTGATTTTTTTTCAAAACTGTATTTTTTGTTTGCCTTTTTATTCCCTTTGCTTGCATAATAAAAACACAAGATAATCTTCATAAACCAACCCCAACAATGGTGCGACAAAAGTAGAATGCAGAATCCTGGGATGGCTGTATACTTGATCTTCTCTTGCCTTAGTCATGAAAAGTATCAATCCTTCACTGTCCCTCTGCACTGAAACTTTTTTTTTTCTTGAACTAATACTGGGATGGTATATCTTTTTTATTCATGTGTAACAAAAACCCATCTGGAACCACAGGGTTCTGAGAGAAGAGCTAGTTCTAAGATAATTTTAAAAAATGATTTAGATTAACCTTACTGAGGGTCACAGGAATGCATTGCTAAAAGCATGCAAATAATATCAATAACAGATTACAACAATATTATTAATGTCTCCAACTATCACCTCAGAGCCTCCCAGTCCCAGTATAAGGTTAACCTATAAACCTACCGTTAGGTGGTAAGCAAAAACCTGTGCCCTGGCTGTAATGTTAGTCACCATTCATAATGAATGTGGTTGCCTCACTTTGACATTAGCCTGTAGATGGCACTGGGACACAGATGATTAGCGACATTATGACCACTCATCTTTTCAAAACACCACAAAAATAATGGGACTATCCCTCCATAGCTGTAAAGCCAGCAACATATTAATGTTTGACAGCTGACTGGAACCATGAAATGAGTGAGCTAACATTAAACATGCTTGCTAACTATTAGTGACTGACCTATCAGTGCATTTTAAGATGTCGTATAAAGTTTTAGGTCGTTGATCCTGCATCCTTTATTTTCATTCCACAAACTTTGCATGTAGCAATTTGTTTGCTATGAGTCTGTGTGAAGTTGTCATGTCCAAAGGATACAACAAATGGTACACAGTTCCTGTAAACATGCTTACCATGCTGCAGTATTGCATTAGTTCGTTTACATTCAGGTCTGTGGCAGCACACCGCACATGGGTAATGGCACGTGCACTTTAAGAATGAAATAAGATTCAGCTAGGCAGACCTGTCATGCTTAGTTTCTGCATAAAAGAAAAAAAAGATTGTTCAGGAGTGCTGAACCTTGAGTCAGAGTCAAGTCTGAAGTCTTTTGAGGTTGAGACTCGAGTCAAGTCTGAAATCACTGTGCGTGCGACTTAAGTGCAACACGAGTCCAAGTCGCAAGTGCAAGTCCCCATCTCTGCATTCTAAGGAATTTTGATTACCAGGAATTTGGTTACCTGGTTAAAAGTATTCCTGGTAAAAAAAAAAAAAAAGTTCTTGGAAATTTATCCAAATTTATTTGGTCACTTTGAGTTGTTGACTCAAAGTCCCACTGTCTTTCTTTTGAGACTATTCAGCAAATATGTTTGATGAGGCTTATTATGTAGAGCAGGGTTTCCCAAAGTGGAGGTCACAAATGGGGGGTTGTTGGATGGTTCTCTAAATCCTCTTCATGTGACCCTGAGGTGATTATAAGAGGTTAACATTTGCATTGTGGCACTTGTAGTTTGAAGGTAGAGAGATTTCTCTGAGACTTAAGGAGAACAGTACATGATTTTACTTTATAATAATTTAACTTAGACCAATGCCACATGTCTAGCACCATTATGCTGACAAACAGGTAATGCATTGTTTGGCCCACAGGTTTGACTGATGGTGTCACATTAATAAAAATAAACATTAAAAAAGGCCAATAAATGTTGTAAAACAGACACATTAACCTAAATAAACATGAACACAAACCCCCCCTTTAACCCCTTAACATAAAACAATAATAATAATGGATTGGATTTATATAGCGCTTTTCTAGACACCCAAAGCACTTTACATTATTGACCCATTATTCATTCGCTCTCACATTCACACTCTGGTGGTGGTAAACTACATATGTAGCCACAACTGCCCTGGGGCAGACTGACTGAAGCGTGGCTGCCAATTTGCGCCTACGGCCCCTCTGACCACCACCAGTCATACACCAGTGTGGGTGGAACTGGAGGCAGGGGGGGTGAAGTGTCTTGCCCAAGGACACAACGGACTGACTAGGACAGAGCGGGATTCGAACCGCCAACCCTTCAGTTATTGGACGACCCGCTCTACGACGTGAGCCCTGGGACAGAATACAATGAGCAAAATGTCCAGTACCCGCAATACAATGCAGCACAGTATCATTTACAGGTGACACATCACTTTACAGCGCCACAATAAACATCACTTCCATGTGCATCAGTAGATTTCTTCTGAACAGCTCATCAGTATGACAGCAATAATGTTCAGTCATACGTTACATGGAGGTTACTTTTATAGAAAATTGGCTTATAGAAAATTGTCATATAGAAAACCGTATCATGGTTGTCAGGCTGTTCTGTTCTTTTGTGTTATGCCGATGTTTGGATACACCTTTTAGTGTGTGAGTCCTGTGCACACGTTTTTTTTATGTTTCAGTCACTTAGTGGCGGTTGCCAGTCTCTGTTAATTTAGGGGTCATGAGTTTAAAAGTTGGGAACCACTGATATAGAATGCATTTACAATGCACTTGCAGGAGCGAGACAAATACGCTTAAAAATTCAAAAGAGCGTATACGTGGAATGGACGTCGTGCGATGGATGTCTTTTGCTTTATTTCCAAATGATCAAAACAAACAGAATGAATTTTGTGGAAATTTAATAAACCAGTTTGCAGCAGCATATTGACTATAGTGGGCAAATTTATATGCAGAGCGCTGCAGGTGTGCTCCTCCAATCAGTGTTCTTCAACACACAGCCCCATCCCCAAGAATTCTGGGGAATTCCTACCTCCCTACTAGGAACTTTTGTCAGGGAGATTTTGGAGTTGAGAGAACGTACTTTACCTGGGTAATTTCGGTTGAAATATGTGACGGCCCCAGGTCCTCCGGGCTGCCTGTCTGTGTGTTTGTGGGTGTGTTCCCTCCCCCTGTAGTAGCTGCGTCAGTGTGCGTGAGGCGGAGCCTGGGAATCGGGAACACCTGCAGCCGTTGGTTCCAGGTCTATAAAGGATGGCTGTCCAGACCGCTCTCGCTCTCTCTGCCACCGGCTGGATGCTCAGCCTGAGCCACCTTTGGTTTTTTTTTTATTGTACTTTGTGTTCTGATTATGGTTTTGTTTGCACTCATTCCTTACTTTGTAAATAAAATCACACGTTTAGCACTGATCCTCCGTCCTCCATTTGATTGTTTTGTTGTGGTCACTGAGCCAGACCATAACAAATACACCAAGGTTTTTCAAACTCCTTTTCAAGTTACTGCGCTGGAAAACGGGCTATTGATGCCTGCTGTATTAGGCTTTGACTGACAGGTGTGATTGACAGGTCAGTCACCTTCGATTCAGACTTTTGGAGCTTCTGTTAGTAGAACTTATGTTTACTGGTTATCAGTGATAAACTAGTTAGGGTCAGAGGAGGATACATTATTTCATTTAACTCAAATACAATGATTTGTGCAATGTTCTATAGAGTCTGAATTATTGTTATCATTATTGTTATTGTTGCTCTGTGTTCCTTTACAGTAGTCCAGGTAGATGCAGAGGAACTAACGTTAATGGCTAATGTTAATGGCTAAGGCTAAGCTAAGAACAGCCAAATTTCTTTTTTTCATTGAAGAAGTGTAAATAACCATCATCAGCCACTTTGTCACGCATATGATAGTGGTAGAATAACAACTGGTTGTGTTTAATGAACTCAAGGACATAGTACAGCAGCATATTGAATACAGACAAATTAATTTACAAAGCATGCAATGCTTTATACCCAATGTGTTGTAATTTTGATTACACTGGGTTTATTTATTTATTTCTTCATGGATAGAACTCCATACAGATGAATCATACTTTTTAGACAATTTCTTTTACCTTATCCTTATTCTTTTGAGCTGAATGCCAGTTATTCTGAGAAACATGCAAACACACACACACACACACACTCACACAAAACTGCCTATGTCTGAGAGAGATGCTGAACACATGCCTGCTGTCTGATTCTGCAGCTACGGATCATGTGAGCAAAGTGATTAAACCATGCTGTCTCACTTCCCCTTACACACACACACACACACACACACACACACACACACACACAATCATATGTTTAGGCCAAGTACAAGTTTTTGATTTTGGTCTGTACAGTGTAATGAAGTGTGCCTCATGTATCCAGTTGTATGCTATTATTCACTGCTTTACAATGTGGCTACTAACATGATACAGCTGTGTGAATTCAACTCTATACTTGAATGAATGGGAAAATGATCTGTATACTATAGCTGTTTTTACTTACAGTCATTTTAAAAGAGGTAAATACACCGTAACCAGGGCCATTTCCCCAAATGCAGTCAGCTATAGGATAGATGTATTGTTGTGCTCATGTTGTAAAAGCAATTTACAACTTTGTCTCTTGATTTTAAAGTATTAAATATAGATAGAAGAGACAAAGAAAAAAAAGGTTGTACAAATATCATTGTAGTTTACGCAGTGGCATAGAAATGACAGCATTGGAGTTCACATCTTAAAGTTGTGATTACAGCAAAGCAACATCAAACCCTTGCTAAAGGAGTCTGATCTTCCCTGCTGTAGCACAATATCAGAGTTAAAGCAATGGTCAACGAGGAGTGAGTTTTTGGAGTGAACCTCATGTGGTCATTTTAGGAACCTCTGGGTTTCGGCCCTGCTGTGTTGGCTGGTGCCCTGATTTTTGTTACGGTTTTTTAAACACTTTCTCACATGTATTCATTTGCACAGATATGGCACGGGGTGGGATAGCTCTACATGCTAAAGTATATCAGGACAGATTTTAAATGACCAAATTAAAACACTGACCTAACTTACAGTACCGTACTTAGACACAGGGTGCAATTTGTTGGGGGGGGATGGGGGGGTTCAACCCCCCCTCTGGTTTTTACATTCCTACTTCTGCCCAGTTAATTTCATCCTCTGGGGGGACAACCAACCAATTGAAATATCAGGCAGGTTGTGACTGAGTTTTCTTACACCTATAGCCTAGATTACTAGCACTAAGATTCACCTGAACCAAACTGTGGACAGTCTCAGAATTCGCGAATGTCCCCATGCACTGGGGTGCTGTAAGCGGGGGGGGGGGGGGGGGGGGGGGGATCCATTTGATTCCGTATGGACTGCACACCCCCTCATAGATAACTGCTGTGCCTCCCCCACCCAGACTAAAAAAAAAAGAACAAATTATCCCCTCCCTCTGTTTCTTGGACAAATTACACCCTGCTCAGACACTGAAATGTTTTTTTAGATTATTTACACAATCACAATAGAAACCATGAAAGTACATGAATGCATGCTCACACAGAGACACACACAGTTCCAGTTTATCAGTTGACTACATATGCCAATAATATGGGAAATTGATTTTGTTCTTGGCCTTGACTAAGGCCTTCCAGATGAGTTCAAGATGACTTAAACACAGGACATGTGATTTTCTTTGATTATCTGTCTTCAAAGAAATCCGTTACAACCAGATTAAGTGATTTTACTTCATTATGTTGCTTAGAGTTTAAGGGAGAAGTACCTGCTCCAAACATATACGACAAACACAGTGGTGGTGTAAATATGCTGTAAATAATAATTGTTTGGTTTGAATAATTTCCTTTAGTTTCCATTTCAGGTATGTGGTTGAGTAAATAGTAATGTTGAGTAATGTGTTGTATTAGTGTGGACGTAAATTAGCCTGATGTTCTCCAGTGTTAAAAAAAATGTGACAATATTACTAACAATACCAGCTATTTTTATGGATCTGCTCCAAAACATAAGGGGAACATTCTTTGCCCATTCATGAAAATCAGTACAATAGTTTTTATGTAACCCTGCTGACAGACAGACCAATGAGACTGATCATAGCATAATGTTGTGTTCTCATTAGCTGTCCCTCCCTCTGTTCATTCACTCTCAAACCAATTAATGTTACATGCTGTGCCTTTAATGGAAAGTTTGGATCAATTCTGCTAGTTAAAATAATCCACTGTTTGAGATCCAATCAGACCCACCACCATCACAACACTCTATAGGACTGTAACCTGATGAACAGCTGGAAGCTTTATTTGCACTCACTCCTTGTGTTCTCAGCCATATCAGAGGGATCTGAGCGAAGAACTACGAAAATGCACTCACACCGGGAGCCCCGTGTATAAAGACTTGCGTGGATTTCATACTGAAACCTGGCATATGCTTACATCCAGAAAACTCTGTAAAAAAAATCCAGATGAATAAAACTGAGCATATGCCTGAATCTAAGCACATTTCCTTTATACATCCCAATCAACGTGGAATTGACCGCATATGTTTGAGTACCAGACTCCTCCCTCTCCAAGCCCCATTTAAATATGCAAATTAGTATAAACAGGGCCTGCAGGTGGGATTCTCTCCAGGATACCCCTCTCTGCATGATCAGATGATGTCAAGGTGGACATGAAGCGTAGGCCAAAACAGGTGGGGGTAGACAAGTGGATGAACTCAGCCCTTTTGAGCAGAGAGTCGCCGCTATTGTGGGTGACACTGCTCTCATAGAGGTGGTGGGAGCACATGTGGGTGACTCAGATCATCCCCTAGATAAATATATTTTTTCTATTTGTGTAACTCACATTTGTTCATTATACGCGTCATACAATAGTCTGCTCACAGTCAAACAAGACAAGTCTTAAACGCTTCATGTAAAAAAGCTTAACGTAGCTTTATGTCTGAAAACAGTGATCAGCCATCACCAAATTTATACATGGACATCTGTAATCATGTCAACTTTCACCTCTCCAAAAAAACCCATGAGATGGCTGACGATTAATCACAGTTTTTGGGCATTAAGCTACGTTAAGAGTTTTTTTTTTTTTTTTTTTTTTTATACACTAAATGTTTTAGACTGGATTCATCCAGCCGCCCCAGTGTCAGCTGATCCTTCGGTCCACCGCAACAGCCAGCTGCTGATGCCCGTCCGACAAGAGGACACCTTGAGGGCAATCGGTGGCATCAATGAGCGCCTGGACGGACTTATAAATGTTCTCACAGACATTAATACAACATGAAATGCATTTATCAACAAGTGAATTTTGTGTCCTTGTCTCTTTATATGGTTGAAATCACATGTAACCGGGCCCAAATGGCCTCCTGGGCAAGATTGGCATTGATGGGTCCAGGGTCTGGTTCATTTGGTGGGGGTGGGGGTGGGCTGCTCTGGCAGTAGGATGGCGTGCCGGTGTGTTAATTGTTCATCTGTGTATCTCTGTTGTGCACATCACTCTGAGGAATTACCTTTTTCACATTATTAACAGTTTCCCAGGATCACCTTTAAGTGTTGCCAATGGTTCAAAAGCACTAGAAATATGTGTAAGCCAGCCATGAAGTTCGTGTGGAGCACTGCACCATTCCACAGTCATTTCACTCTTTATACATCTGAATGTAAGCGTGGAAAAGGGCGTACGCCATGTTTTTGGGCATACGCATCCTTCATACATGAGGCCCCAGGGGAGCACATATTTCCTCGGCAACAACACAATCATGACAAAACTTTTTTTCAGTTTTGTCAAGGCAAAAGTTAGGGTGAGCATTAGTCTTCACTGGGAGTTTCATGACAGTTTCTAGTAGAAAGAGATTCTCCTTGTGACAAAGGTCTTTGAAAGTTCGTTGGATTATGACGTCCTCTAAGAATTACCCCTGGGTTTTCAGACGCGTGTGCATGAAAGTCATTTGCAAAGCATCTTAACCCTTCAGAGCTCTGAAGGTGAACGACTGACAAGAGCAGGAGAAGGCAGGAGAGTTTCTTAAAGAAGAAAATGATGGAAAACGTGAGGAGAAACAATTCCAAAAATTCTACAAAGGCTGGGAGATTACATTACTATGTTAACTCTGAGTCAGATGTTTATTCTTCTCATATGATTTACATTTCTACAAATTTTCTTAAGCTGCAGAGTTTTGTTTCCATTGAATAATTTTGACTTTCTGAGTTACATAACAGTGTTTCATATTGTCATGTACAACACAGTCATTCACTGTATAGACACTGAAATGATTGTAAATGTTTTTGATGTATTTGTCATTTGATGCTGCCGTTATATGAAAATTAGGTGGGAAAATTACCATTTTATATTGACGCCTGTAATTAGCCTTGATCTGTAATGGTAATCAGAATACTGGCATCAGTACTCACCCAGAAAATCTGACTTTCAGATCTTATCTTTACACATACATTATATATTTATGGAAGTACTTTCAAAGTGTTTGTAGAGAAATTTTTGTGACTGAGTTAGAGGTACCTTCACACATTTATGACAGAAAAGTTTCTTGTCAATGGAGAGCATTAATATCTCCTTTGGATGTTAATGTTCAGACTCATAAATATTACATGAATCTGCAGAGCCAGACTCACATTTCAAGACAATAAAGCAGCTCCAGGCAGTTCTGAATCTGGGCTGTTTAGTCTGACTACAGGGAAACACTTCATACCAAAGGACACCATTAGGAAAATGCATATGACGATCCGTATTTAAACTGTGATCTGTGCCTTCAAAAGTTATTTAGGATGAAAGGGGGAAAAAGGTGGAAGAAGTGCTAGTCTTCACAAGTGATGTATGATAGATTTTTGCCAGAATGCATGTGTTTCATTTTGTAGGAAGGGTTGATCCTTGTTCTGTCTTGGTTACTGGCTGATAGGTCGGGAGCCATTGTGAAGGTGCTGTGTCCGTAGTCTTCATTGTCATCTTTGTTAGCAATTTCTTCAAACATCTTCTCTGATGAAACTACTGGTCAGAATTATTTCTTTCTTTCTTTTTTTTTTTTGTAGCTCCCTTGCAATGTCTGCAAAGTTTGTTCACAGTTTTGAGAAATGTAGATTTTTAAATTTTTGATGAATTTTTTAAATATTAACAATTTGCCTTTACTCATTATGGAGATGGTTAGAGATATCAATATAGCTACTACTGAGCACTGATAGGAAGTCATATATGGACTTTCATTTAATTTGTTGAGTTATCCACCAGTGAAAGTACCACCCACTTCTATTGGGAGATTGATCACCTGCATCAAGACCACAGGACTGTAACATAGCAGCAGAACCTGACATGATAAAGACATAAGGATCGTGCTAATTATAGTGAAATAAAATGATGTGATTATTATAACGATTGATCTACAGTGAAAATGAGCACAATTTAGTATAAAAATGATATTGCAGTATCATAAAATTCAACATTACAATATTTGTCCTTTTACCAGCTGGCTCTAATGATCTGTTTTCATGCAATATCCATTATTCTCAGTCAGTGTGTAAATGATAAGAGATACTGATGGATTCAGCTGGGAGTGAACTCTGGGAGTGTGGCTTTGGAGGATTGACACCAAATACAGAACTCTGACTGAGGAACTTAAAGACAGTTGTAGTACTGATTCAGAATGCTGTTTGTTAGCAAAGCTACTGGCTGTTTATGCTGCAGGTTTTTTGTGCTGAAAAAATGAAAGTCAAATGATAACTAATATCACATACGAAGAAAAATATCAGGAACTCAATCTGCCTGATATAATTGCTTGATTATACATTACAAAAAAAAAAAAAACATACGGCTAAAGAGGAAAGAAATGGCTGTGCTAAAACTGTTCCTGTGTTTCCTTGCAGGTCTACTGGAGAGCAGCATGCGTCTGAAGCCGCATGAGGCTCAGAGCTACAGGAAGAAGGCTCTCTGGGTCTCCTGGATCTCCATCGTGGTCACGCTCATACTTGCTGTGGCAGCTTTCAGTAAGTGTTTTCATTCTAAGCATGAATCTGTACTGTAGAGTAACCTGTTGGAACTTCCCTGTAGTGGCTGTGGTGTTGATTTCTCACATCCTTATTGACTAACAAGACATGTTCATGTTAACACCTGTTCTAGTACTGCAGCAAACAACAAACTGTCTCTTACATCATGGAGTGTGAAAACATTGAGAAAGTTTGAGTTAATATCACAGTAAAGAGCTCTATTTTTACGTTTGTTGTATCTGCCTATTTGGTGACAAAAATCTGCATATCTTTCTCCATTCGTCCTGAGTTTGAGATCTTGTTGCAGAGGTATGTTAAGTTCTCAACATCCTCGATGTCATGCTCGCTTAGAGACAGTGGAGGGAGGTGTTGGTCCTGCTTGATAATCATGGCCTTGGTCTTGTCATGGTCTGTAGACCAACCTTTTCTTTGTGTTCCAGGAGGTTTTTAGTCATGTCCTGGAGTGGGTGTGGCTAATTAGAGGCAGGTCAAGTCCATGTCAGTTAACCTGCCCTGCCCCCACTTGATCCTGAGGCTTGTTGTTGCAAGGGTCCTCCCCATCACAAAATCAGTGATAAGGAAAAGCAGGGGTGACAGGAGGCAGCCCTGTCTGACACTAGGCTAGATGTCAAAGCCCTCACCAAGCTGCCACTGCCCCATCAATCTAATGTCCCTAACACCTGGTATAGTCACTCATTGTCCTCTGCATCTGGTCCATTTGACCAAACCAGAATAGGGTTGGTATGTTTCATGGGCCTGCTGTGGTGTTGAAGAATGGGGGTATCTGGGATTGGGTTTTATCAGAGATGCCTCCTTTTCTGTGTCACCATAGTGTATCAGAATGGCTTCTTGTCACTGCTTCAGTAGCAAGTGAGGCATTTTTATCGAGGTGGAGTTGCTAGAGCCACAGCCTAACCCTACACCTTTTCCAACACAAGCTTGGTACTGGCTAAACGGCAATTATTTGTAGTTTTAAAGATTAGAACATGACAAACACTGACTGCAGCAAAACATTTCACAGATCTAGAGGTAGAATGTTCAATAAAGTCATGATAAAAATGTTTTACATCTAAATATGCATGAATAAAGTTAAGTAAAATTGCAAAAACACTGAAACTTTTGTAAGTGTTTTAACTAAACCTCCTTAAACTAAATTCAAAGGGAACATCTTTGAGACATGCCTATTATAAAAGGGAAGTGTGTGTGTTGGGCATCACACAAAATCCAGAAAGAGCTGACTGCTGCAGTTTGGCATACCTGTGTGTTTTTGGAAGAAACTAGCAAAAACAGCAAGTTGATAGGACCGATATTTTGGGAGATATTAGTAATTTTGGAATACAGTAGCTTTACAATCACATTGAATGCTTTGGTGGAGACTGCTGGACAAATGTGGCATAGCATGCATGAATACACAACAAATATCCATGCTGGGGGACCAGGATGCTGTCCCTCAGGGTCGAGATGTGGTCCCCAGGACACTGCCCCTCAGGGTTGGGATGTGGATGTTAAAAACACATCCCCTTTTCACATCCCACCCTCGGTATTGACAATGACGAAGTCCAAGATATCATCAGTACTAGTTGTAATCTATTACATCAACTAAATATGTAAAATAATAACTGTCACAATTCAAACAGTTGTAATCAAAATATGTCACCGATCATATGTAAAATAATAAATATCATGATTTTCCAACTCATTTTTATGTCAGTAAATATTAGTAATATATAGTAAAATATAGACAGACATCTTTTCCAAAAAGTCAGCTCTCCCCAGCAAAAAAAAAAACTACCACATCTAGAACCCGTGGTTCCCCATGGTTCAACGTACCAGTACAAAACATAAAAGCAGAACATTTTAAGACGTTAGATAACAAATACAAAACACTGAAAAAAACACTGTTACAATCAGTTTTTGCCAAGAATAGTTTAGGGATGTGTCTCCAATGGATTCTCAGAAGTGTGGTGGAAAAAAGCCTTTATTATCTGCGTTACGTGAACATTTTTGGTCATTTATGAAAACTAAGCAAAGTGGAGGACAATCATAACATGACACTTATTTGATGTTAACATATCACATAGGAGGAGAAGAGAATGAGCATGTGCTGATGTGATGTTGCGTCATCAAGGTTGGCTCTTGAGAGAGAGAAATAAATCACAGCACTTGAGGAAAAGAAAGTCTTCTTTCATTTATCCACAGAGACTGAAGTTTTTGTTCAGAGAATTCAATTTAAGACCTCTTGCTCTCTTAATACTTTTACCCTTTGGAGAAATTAAGGTAAATAATTCTGAGGATAACTGAATGTCTGCCTGTGTCGACCAGTGTGAAGAAGAAACAAGCAGAGGCCAATCACCAACACATAAAGAACAGAAAGAAAACTTTGACAAACCATAGTAAATGGTAGAGTTTGAAATGTGATATGATCCAGTTGAAGCCAAAATCCTCCATCAGTAACGAAACTAGAACAACCATGGTTATGATAATGATGAAAACTTCATATTCTCATGGTAGCATTGGATGGATAGAAATGTGAACAAACAGATAAATAATACAATGTAATTTTTTCATATTCTCAGAAAATTCTGTTTGAATTTGTGATGCAGAAGTAGTGTTTGCTTAGAAAATTCAAATGAACTTAAACAGGATATACTAATAAAGCCCCAAATCCTCATTGGAACAACAAATGTATTATTATTATTTTTTCATTATTTCATATTAAAACTGACAACTAGGGATGCACTGATACCGATACCAGCGTGTGTACTCAGCGTGTGTACTTGCACTCGTACTTGTAAAAGTACTCCAATACAATTGCACTGATACCACTTACGACAGTGTGACATTCGCAGTTAAGTGCAGCAGGTACGCAGTGGAGGAGTAATGTCAGCAGTGTGGAGATTTTTCAAAATAAATGACGGTGACAAAAGTAATGCTGACTGCAAGTAACGTTAAAGACACAAACAGATACGGATGGAGCGTTCTGTCCACCCTCTGCGTATGCATTCCTGTCCATTTACAGGTGCTTGCGGATGTGTACCCAGATGGAGAATACCACCGGGAACTGTGGAGGTAGTGAATCTTTTCAAAGAGCAATTGTGAGTTAATTCAATATTACTGACATATTTATGACAGCTACACAGGGCTTGGCTGGTTTCTGTCCTACTTATAATACTATGGGGGTAAGGAGCGGTGCAGACCGTGCTGCCACCAGAAGTGAAACTGAAACTTATCGCTCATTTATCTTTTCCCTACCTCCTGAAGCTTTGCTTTTAAACCTTACCAATGCTGCAACATTAGTATCCACATTAGTGTTACCTCTCTCGTCTCCATGTTTGTTATTAGTGACTTTCATCTTCTCAAAAAAAATTTACTCTTCTTCATGGTATTCAGCCAGTATGGCTAATTAAGGGCGGTGCCCCCTGGTGGATTGATTGAGAAAGGCTCATTCCAATGTATTAAATGTCAGTAGCAGCACTTTGTTACAGTCAGACGTATGGCAATGACAGTAAAGCACATTTTCAAAAGTAACTAAAAACTGTAATGGTATTATTAAGTACTCATATCGGTACTCGGTATTGGCAAGTACTCAAATGTAAGTACTTATACTTGTACTTGGTCTGGAAAAAAGTGGTATTGGTGCATCCCTACTGCCAACAGATAAAAATCTCTCATGGCAGTTTTTCACTTGTGCATTGCTTTGTTTTCATAAAATATTGACCACATCATTTTAACTTTGTGTGTTTGACTTGACCTAAATTTATGGTACACTCCCTGTTAAATCTAGTTGACATCAATCAAGACTGAAATATTATATTTTTATATATATTTTTATATGGTATTTATACCTATGTTAAACAAATAAAATTGACTTGTATAGAAAGGCATTGATATTTGTCCACACAGCAGCATTAATGTGTGAATAACACATAAAGTCATTTACAGTTTATACTAAACAGAGATAGATATTTATGAACCAAAAACTGTCTTGTAATTGACATTTCTGGTGTCACTTTAAACTTATTTATACTGACAGCCATGTAAAGTGATTGGTGTTATTAATGATACTTTAAGCACGGAACCAGTTGAGCTAAGTCAAATTTGATCTTTTAAGCAGATTCATGTCATGTCTTGTAACTTTCCATTGTGAGGAGAATTACTTGAAACAATGACAGAGGACATTTTTGTATGTGGGTAAATTTGACCTGTTAGTGATTTTTGGTTTCTAGCACATTAATTGAATGTAAAAGCAAAAACCAACAGTGCATTCCTGCCACATGCTGCCCAGAGCTTATCCATTTAGTCACAGTTAATTAATAGTTATATATTTTGAGACGCTTCCCCAGTTTCTTCTACTGTCTGAGCATCAAAAATCCAAGTTTAAAGCCATTTCTCATGCTCTGATATGGATGATTGTGGGGCAATTATATGTTTCCAAGTAAATTTGCATGCATGTTTGGTATAATATCACGCAAATACATATAATTTTCTAATAAATGCATCATTATAGAAACCTGAACTCATCTCAGACTCACTGTCACTGAGGGGTTAGAGCTAGAAAGACCTTTATCATTATTTGAATGTCACAAGTAAGATTAAGACAGAATGATGTATTTTTCCTGTTTCGATGTGTGGACACACATTTTTAGCGTCTTATGACTCAGAGGATGTCTGTGACAGACTGTGCTGGTCTGAGGACAGTGGAATCCTGCTTCATCATCCTTCCTAAGAATCATTTTCAATCTGTGATGTTCCCTAATCCACTCATGCCCTTCGGTTTTGCCTGACTAAGCAAAAATGTCCGTTTACAGATGAATTCAGCTCAGAGGCTAAATAAAGGAAAAGAACAGGAGTTCATCTCTCAAATTTCCCCAGATGTTTGCAAAGCATTTGACACAAACTGGTCAAAACCATCATCAAATCTGAAGAAATATATTTCGAAACCATGTCCATAAAATAGTCTGAGCTGAATTAAATAGAACAGTCCACATTTAATTGATCTTTTTAAGAAAACATTTACTTTTATGGTCCATGGTCAAGACACAGAGGGAGTGAACTGATAAGGACTAACAACAACTGAAGGACAGAAGGCCTCTCTGTGACTTATCCTCACAAGAATTTCCCAAGGACTCACATAACACACATGCGTGCTCCCCCCTCTCCCCTCCCCCCTCACATCCTGTCTACCCTCATCCTCTTTCTTTCCTCCTGTCCCCCACACTCCCACCAAATCCATTGAAAAAGTTCCACCATGTGACCACGTGTACTGTGTTTATAATGTATGATGTCTTATGTATGTGCTTGCATTATCCTCTCTGTTCTTTCACTGTAATTTTCGAATAAGGGGGTCTGTGGCGGCGCACTAAGTTTGCAGCGGCTCGATGCCCCTAACATCAATCTTAATTTTGTTTGATGTACTGTACATTGTACTGTGCTGTCAAATGACAATAAAAGCTATTCTGATTTTAATGAAAACATTTACAAAACTCTAAAATTGAGTGTATTGTACTGCAATACACAGGGAATAACAGATGCAATCAGTTATTGCTAACAGTAAAAGTGGCTGCGTCTCACTGTGCATCAACTTCAGGCCTTGAAACTGAACTGAACTCTTTTCAGTGTCAGTAACATCTTTGCTGATTTTACAGACCAGAACATTTACTGTGTAGAACATTAACTGGTTCATGAGCTGCTTCACTGAAATATGTACCTGTATTTCCACTGTTCTAACACAAATCTTTATTATCATCTCACATTATATTTTGATGAACTGATGCTCAACATCTACAGATATGAACATTTATCTGCTCTGGGATGCACCACATTCACTGTAACATTTCAAATAGACTTCACGCACTGTTAAAAACAAAACTATCCACCATATTGTTCACTCTTAAAAGTCCATCCAACTGAAATTTTTACCACCAAATGAATTCAACCAAACCTGAGATGAGAGTTATTATTATTATTATTATTATTATTATTGTTATTATTATTATTATTATTATTATTATTATTATTATTATTATTATTATTATCATCATTATTATTATTATTATTATTATTTTATTTTTTTTTTCTAATTTATTTATTTATTTATTTTAAATACACTAACAACCTGATTCAGTGCTAGAACATCAACTACTGGTTATATGTGTGTGAGTCAAAATTGTAGAATTTATTGTTATTTTATTTATTTATTATTCATTCATTGTTTATATATAGTGGTCTGGTCCCATGAACTTTTTGTATCTTAGTTTGCGTGGCATTTTTACATAAACTCAGGATAAAACATCAAATATAACAAAAAACATTTTTCTTGGAGGAGGTGGAAAAGTTAAAAGGTTAATGTAATTAAGTGCAATGGATCCAGATAATCTGGTTAAAATGCAGTAGATGTAGATGGAGACATCACTACTTGCAAAATACAATGATAAGAGTTGATTGTTTTCTTAACCACACAATTTCAACAGGTTACATTGTCAGCAAAGACTTTAAAGGTGATTTGTGACAATTTTATATAAATAATGTCAATGGAGGTGACTATAAATGTTTTAGGCTTTGCAGTGTGACTCTTGCAGTACTGCTGCCATAAACCCATGCATGGCTGCTTTTACTTTACATCAATGGAATATCTGCTGTTCATATTTTGCATTCTCTGTAAAACAGGGGTGCTAAACATGCGGCCCGCGGGCCAAAACCACCCTAACCCACCTAAGGGTCCAGTCCGGCCCATGGGATGAATTTGCAGAGTGCAAAAATTGCACTGAAGTTATTAACAGTCTAGGCAGTGGTGACTCGTCAATAGAGGGTGCTACAGCACCGCCCCAAGATGCAGGTTAATGCACAGGCTGACCTAGGCTGCAGCCTAGGAGCCCCACATGTGCAGGGGCCCCGATTTGGCCAGACTATTTAAAATTTTCCTAAACAGAAATGACAAAAATGACCTCTATTGGCCCATAAAACAAATAAAATATTGACTTGATAGATGTGATCCACACGTCAAATCTATCCAATCCATTGCATTGGTCACTTCATGTGACATGTCATTTATTTTTGATAGATGTTGGGGTACGAGTGTATGTTGGATGTGTGTTGCCGTCTAATCACGTGTGCTGCGGTTGACTCTTACACCTGCGCTGTGTGCGTCAATCTAACTTGACGTGACTCTAGCGTTATTGGTTCGGTGCGACACTGCTTAATTATGATTGGCTGTTCTTATGTCTGTCAAAACATGAACGAATGAATTCTATCGAAATTGTATCGAGCATGTCTAATATTTCTATTGAGGAAAAGTTATTTCACAATATACATTGTCATTGTTTTATCACTCAGCCCTAATTTATCGTTCTGTTGCAGTTTCATTATTTTTGTAATTATATGCTACTGTTGCAGCAGCTGCTGCTGTGTCTCTTATGGCTTTGTTTCATACAGAGTTTGATGTGTTGCACAGTGGTTTTTGTTTTAGTAAGGATGTTGTGATTTTGTGTAGTGGGTGTTCTGTACTGATACAGATGTTGTAGCCTAACTGTTGGTTTAGAAAAATGGTAGCTTGCAGTTGAACTGTGAAAGTAGGGAAGTTGCTTTACTGCTAATGGCTTTCTGGCTGTGGTGGAACAGGCCAGATGTTAGTACTGTATATTTTTTTTTATCATGACTTAAAGAGCTACTTCTATGCACGGGGTCCTCTGCTTGGTTTGTATTTGTGTTTTGTTTGTAATGTTGAATTTTTCCAACAAAATGAATGAATATAGAGGAAACCGTTTTAGCTGTTTCTATGTTTGTGTATGCCAGTACACCTTAGTATTTGTATGTGGTCATTCATTCATTCATTCATTCATTCATTATCCTCCGCTTTATCCAGGGCCGGGTCACGGGGGTAACAGTCTAAGCAGGGATGCCCAGACTTCCCTCTTCCCAGACACCTCCTACAGCTCTTCCGGGGGGACCCCATGGCGTTCCCAGGCCAGCTGAGAGACATAGTCTCTCCAGCGTGTCCTGGGTCTTCCCCAAGGTCTCCTCCTGGCGGGACATGCCCGGAACACCTCCACAGGGAGGCGTCCAGGAGGCATCTGAAACAGATGCCCTCAGCTGGCCCCTCTTGATGTGGAGGAGCAGCGGCTCTACTCCGAGCTCCTCCCTGGTGACTGAGCTCTTCACCCTATCCCTAAGGGTGCACCCAGCCACCCTACGAAGGAAGCTCATTTCGACCACTTGTATCTGGAATCTTGTCCTTTCGGTCATGACACAAAGCTCATGACCATGGGTGAGGGTAGGAACGTAGATTGACCGTTAAAACGAGAGCTTCGCCTCTCGGCTCAGCTCCTTCTTCACCACAACAGACCGGTACAATGACCACATCGCTGCTGACGCTGCACAGATCCGTCTGTCAATCTCACACTCCATCCTTCCCTCACTCGTGAACAAGACCCCGAGATACTTGAACTCCTCCACTTGGGGCAAGGGCTCCCCACCGACCCGGAGATGGGAAACCACCTTTTTCCAGTTGAGAACCATGGCCTCAGATTTGGAGGTGCTGATCCTCATCCCGCTCACTTCCCACTCGGCTGCAAACCGCCCCAGGGCACGCTGGAGGTCCAGGCTCGATGAGGCCAACAGGACAACATCATCCGCAAAAAGCAGAGATGAAATCCTGTGGTCCCCAAACCGGACCCCCTCCGGTCCCTGGGTGTGCCCAGAAATTCTGTCCGTAAAACTTATGAACAGAACTGGTGACAAAGGGCAGCCCTGCCGGAGTCCAACATGCACCTTGAACAGGTCTGACTTACTGTATGTGGTCCAATAAATTAATTAAGCACCCCCCCTCCCCCCTTACTCATCATTAAGCATGATGAGTAAGGGGGGGGAAGACACACAAAGAGTAGCCTAGGAGCCCATGACCACCTTAATCCTCCTGTGCCCCACCTGCCTCACATGATGAAGAGGATAGGAATCACCTAAAATTAATTTACAAAAACATTAATATTTAAATAAATGAGCTATACGTGATACAGACCGTGAGTACTGTGTATAATCTGCATTCAAGTGTAGTTTAAAAATGTTCTCAGTCATTTAGTGAGCAGTCAAGTCATGTGTTTCCTGTTTGGGGTGCAAAAATCAGCGATCAGGGCTCTCAGTTTACCGTAATACACTCTCATTATAAATGGCATGTGCACAATAGACCTCATCCAATACAAGAGATAGGAGAGCCCCAGGCACAAAAATTGCACCTAAGCACCACCCACAGGAGTAAGTGTCACATCCTGAAAAGAATCAAGACCTTCCTCAGAAATGGAATAGGTTCGTAAGTAATACTACTGAGCTATGACTAAGCGGCTGAATAGCTCAGTGGTTAACTCAACTGGCTTTGATGCTGGAGGCAGGGTATCGATTCCCAGCATAAGTAGTATCATTGATTATGTTTTAGCCCTTACTTTGATTATGTATTTTTTTAATGCCATGTGATTTACCCTCACTACCTTCCCCACTGGTCTAAATGCATAGGCTATACTATCAGGGGAAAATACACTTTTCAGGGACATGCCTGACTTTAACAATAGTCATAGGAAAATTTGCATGTTTGAAGAATAGACAGGTGAAATTTACATTTAAAAAATACACGACTGAAACCACTACTGTGTATTTTTATTTGAATTAATATTTTAAAATAGTGGTGCATGTAGTTTTGTGTATACTAGTGGTGACGTGGTTGTAGTAGAGATGGGGACTCGAGTCTCAGACTTGGACTCAAGTCGCACAAACAAAGACTCCAGACTTGACTTCAGACTCGCCCTCAGTAGACTCAAGACTTGACTTGGACTTGAGGTTTGGGACTCGTACATTCGTTCATTTCATGAAATTATTGTTTTTGTTATTTCAGTCATTTAATTTTTTCTAATTCGGGACATAGAAAGTTGATGGCAGGCTGAATCTCCTTCCTTGATATAATGCACTTCCCTCCCTTTGATATCACACACAATATAACACATGCGTGTATCCACTGGTATCAAAAGCACTCTGACCATGGCATCCGCAAGTTTACCTGGAACTGTGCCATTTGTTATAACATTTGGTTGTAAAGCCTTCATGCAGACAGCAAACAAGCAATTGCATTGATTGTGGCATCAGGATAAATGATGCCGGCTCCACTATGTCCAACTTCATCAGGCACCTCAAAACACACAAGGATAGGTCAGTCTCTTGGTGATGTGAAAGGGAAACCTAGCGCATAACATTATGAACCGGTACCGCTAGCAACTAGTACTTTAACATGCCATTACGGAATAATAACCAAATATTTGATAAAAACATGAATTTATCATCATTGACAAAATAACAGAGTGAGGAAAAATATACAGCAGTAATTCAAGGTTTGGAAAAGATGCCTAAAAGTGTTGTTCCTCGAGGAAAGTGCAAATATTTAGTACACCACACTTTTCTTAATATATGTGAGTACATTATATCCAAAAATGAAACTGATACAATTTTTATATTAGTTTTGAAAGACATTAATTTATGGTAACGGAGTGAGAATCCAGAAACAGTGAGGTGTTTGTTCAGTGTGTTGCACCATAATAATAATCAAATATTTTATGAAGATACTGATCAAATTATCAGTGTTTGGCCACATATGTTTCATTAGTATATTTGATCGACATCTTTCTGCTGTGTTTTTTTTTTTTTTTTAATTTTAAATAACATTCAAAATCATTATAGTATTTCATTATTCTGAAATATAAGATTAGACACAGGCATCTATTTTGAACATATTTATTTACATGTTGCTATTTAGATTCTGAAATTATGCTGTATACATTTATTTATAACCTTTACTGTTCTTAATTAACACTGTATTTTCATACATTTTCTTATATATCCAGTTGTAATTCAGGTACAAATTAAGTGAACACAGTTTTAGAAACTAGAGAGATGTCTTTCTTGCTGAGTAATCACAAATGTTGTTCTAGAGACAAAAGAAATTGGCCCTGATGTTTACTTTCGCTTGGCCAGGCCCAATTGTTTATTGCAAGTTCTAATATACATAATATCAGATGGATTTGTTTATTGTGATCAACTTGAGATTTTACCTCAGTTATAGTTAGCCAGTGAAATAATTTACATGTGCATCTATCTACAGGTTTGCAGAATTCAGCAAAGCAAAGAAAGGGGCCAGTGAAGAGGGACAGAGAAGCATTGAGTCTTTCTTTGTTCAGATGAGAGGTGTGCAAGTGTACCACCAGGGTCATCCTGGACAGAAGATCATCACTGAATCAATAGTTAATGACCTCATCATTGCATGCAATTTGCCTCTGTCTTTGATTGAGAAGCCTAACTTCAGGAAGTTTTTGTCAGTGGTAGAGGAAAGATACAGTCCAATACGTCGAATCACAATTACAAGACATCTGAGTGATCTAACAGCAGAGAAACAGGCCTCTATCAAATCAAAACTAGAAAAGATAGACACTGTATCTGTGACTGTGGACATTTGGACTGACAGAACCATGCGTGGTTTTTTAGGGGTAACAGCCCACTTCATGGAGCTAGACAGAAGTAGCCCAAGACTCCAGTCAGTTCTTTTAAGTTGTGAAAGATTCCCAGGGTCACACAGTGGCCAGAGAATCAGTGAAAAATTTGAAGAAATATATGATGACTTCAACATCAAGCACAAATTAGACTACATCATCTGTGACAATGCATCAAACATGAAGAAAGCCTTCACTGTTTGTTGTCCCTCTGCTACAAGTAGTGAAGATGATGATGAAGTTCTGGAAAACAGCTATCTTTGAGAGGACCTGAGTGAGGAGTACCAGGATGATGTGAATTCCATCCAGACCGCTTGCATACAACAACGACTGCAGCTTATTGTGCGAGATGGACTGAAAGAGACAAAAGTTCTGAAAGGTGTCATGGCAAAGGTGAAAAAATTTTGCAGTTTACCACATTTCACTTGTGGGCTAAAAGAAGCATTTGAGACCGAGTATGGAGCCAACCATAGCATCCCCTCAGCTGTACCAACACAATGGAACAGCACTCTCCGCCTTGTGGAGGCAGTCACTGACTTGGATCTCTAAAGTCTCAATGCACTCCTGGATGCTCAAGGTCATAAAGGCCTTTGCCTGTCAGTCAGAGAATGGGGTCAGCTGAAAGAGCTTGTGGAAGTGTTGGCTCCGTTTCATCAAGCCATGGACCTTACTCAAGGGGAGAAAGTGGTGACCCTTACTGCAGCTCTCCCTTTTGTACTGTCACTGAACAGCCACCCCATCAGGATGCTGAATACAACATGTCACCTGGTGGGTTTAGTGAAAACACTACAGAAGTCCCTCCAGATCCGGTTTGAGGGGATTTTTGTCAATGTGAGAATGGCTGACTCCAGTGAACTGGCAGTGGATCTTCCATTTGGAGATACCATCTACATGCTGTCTGCATTGCTAGACCCATCATTCTGCCTCTTTTGGCAAGAGCAAGACATCCAAGGGCCAGATGAAGTTAAGACTGACCTGAAGGAGATGATTATAGGTAGGTATACACACGCTTACCAGCCCCATCAATATCACATTATACAACACAAAACAAAATGATTAATTTTTTTTTTTAATATTAATAAACCCAGTATACCTAACTGTCATTATATTATAACTAAATGTGGATTTATTGACTTTTTCAGAACTCGTCTTGGTTGGGGCACGCAAAGTCGCCGTACCAGACAGCAGTAGTGGTGACAATGACCAGGAGCCATCACCACCGGCTACAATTCCACGTCTCTTCTTTGGATATAGAAAAAAAGTAAGAAGGGCATTGACCATGGCTCATCTGCGAAGGCAGAGCTGATCTGCTATACTCAGATGTCAGGTGATGACGAGGAGTTAGGATGTCTGGACTTCTGGCAAAGGTATCAAAAGGCCTTCCCGAGGCTCTATCTGGTGGCTATGAGGGTGCTGGCTGTGCCTGCCACCAGTACACCTGTGGAAAGGGTGTTTAGCCATGGAGGCATCATCATGCACCCTCACCGAGCTAGACTTAGTGCAAAGACACTGTCAACATTAATGCTTTTGAAATGTAACTATTCAGCTGTCTAAACCTTTTCCATGACATAGATCACGTGTAAATGTTTGTTGCCATAAATGTTTGGTGTAGATGTGTTGGTTACCTTACGGCAAGCTCTCCAGATGTTGTTTTATTTTGCGGTTGTTAAATGACAATAAGAAAATTGTCAGTTCGCTTTTTTGCACCATGAGTGGTGTGAGTACACTGTCAAAACAGACGTTTTACTTCAAGCACTGAAAAATGTTATGCATAAGAAGGTCAGGCTCTATAGCCAGCTAACAATATGTTTGCTAGTGTATCCTGTAGTGCAGAGCAAGCACACACATATTTCAAAATATATTTATCAACTTCAAACACAGCTCTCATGGTGTTTCTTCACATTTGATTGAAATAGCCCTCTTAAGTGACCATGGTCTGCTCAAATTTGATACTGTAATGTATAATATGACTGTACAGTAAATGTTTTCAATCCATAATCTATACCAATGCAGCGTTACCTAGGCCAGATGGTATGCGTCCAATGAGAGAACATTCATTTCAGTCATTTGAGGCTTGAGACAAAAGACTCGAGACTTGACTTGGTATTGGCCCGCAAAGACTTGAGACTTGGCTTGGACTTGAGTACAAAGATGTGACACTTGACTTGGACTTGGAAAAAAATGACTTGTGAACATCTCTGGATTATAGTGCTGTAAACTGACTTGGAAACTGCCCTACCAAAAAATAATTTCACCAGCTGCCATTGGGTTTAAAATATTTTAGTTCTGGGAACCAATGTGATCTCAAGTGGGTTGGGTCAGTAAAATAATAGCCTAATAACCTATAAATGATGACAACTTCAAATGTTTCTTTTTATTTTAGTGTAAAAAAAAAAAGTTAAATTATTTGATGAAAATGTTTACATTTACAAACTATCCTTTCACAAAAAATGTGATCTTGTAAATGATAATGGAATCTAAACAACCATAAATCGGGTTTGTACAGGATAAAAACTGGTCTATACCAAGGCTAAAAAACCTGAAGTTTCTTAAGAATTGGATTTTTATTGATATAATCCGTTACAAAACATTTTGTGATCCACTGTGATCTGTGAGTTGTAATGTACATGTGTACAAAATGTACAAATGAGTAGCTGAAGTATAACATTGTTAAAATTGCAGTTTTACTTTTTTGCACAAAAAAAGAAAAATTTGGAGTTATTATGCTGTTATCTTACTGGTCTGGCCCACTTGATATCAATTTAGGCTGTATGTGGCCCCTGAACTAAAATGGGTCTGACACCAATGCTCTAAAATGAACCACTGCAAGGAAGCGTAGAAACAGCCTTTTTTTCCCTGTGTGATGGGCAATGTTTGACAGTGACACAAACTTAAGCGGGAGAACATGATGACCCATAAAATATGAACTACTGAAAACCAGGACGGCAGTGCCAGGCTAGGTTCTGGGAGGAAAAAGGCAAGAACGAGTGAATGGAGGGCTGAGCTGTAGACAGGTCGGGAAGGGAGGTCGGGGGGTCTGGGGCACTGGGTTAACAAATGAATAAATGAACATGACACTTTCGCTACCTCTTTTGCCTTCATGCTACATGGAGAGGAAAGAGACAGGCGGGAAAATGAAGGAAGGTGGAACAGAGATGGATATGATGGATATGGAGGTGTGGCCCAGTGCTAAGGGAGGGGCAGAACCAACATTGGCAGCCATCTCTGGGCTGTCTTTGGGGATTTAGTGGTTGTGATGGCTCCACTTTAAAGAACACCAGTGTTCTGTTTCCTCTCGCCCGTGCCCTACTTTCTGCCTTCCGCTCACCATCCTCCACCATCTTTCATCTGATACATGTCGTCAGCTTGTTTCTTCACCCTCCTACAGTTTTTACCTATCCCATTTGCCCTGTTCCTCATGCTTTGCTCCTGTTGTTTTCTGCTCCATGTAGCTGAGGAGGTTCAATGTATTCTGTGTGGGTTTATTTGATTCTTTGAAGCTACTGATTTGTTGTCAAGTGAATGTTAAATTTTCACCTGGTGTACAGGTTAGAATTATACACTGTATTACAGAATTGGACTTTTCTTGTATACCTTAGTTATTGGTTTATGGACCGTTGATTTTGCCTGTAGGTTAGCTTTGTGGATGTTGACAACTTCTTTTGGTGACAGAAGTGACCATGTTTGGAAAAGGGGGCAGAGCTGAAGCCTGAAACACCCAGAGCTTCTGCTAATTTACTGAAAACACAACCATACTGCTGACACTGTTGTGTTAAAAGCCATGTGTCATTTCAGCTGCCTGATCAATGTGAACACACACAGTTGGACTTGATCACAGCTGACTGTACATTATCACTGGATGGAGAAACCAATATGTTGTTCTTTGGTTTTTGTGCAGTTGTTTTAAAGCCATTTGTTGGTTCTTGGAGCTGAAAAATGACCAGACTTTGGCAAAAGGGTATGAGCTGAGCTACTGCCAAACACTAGATCATCAACTGGGGAAAACTGTTCACTTGATCAAACATTATGTAACTTCATGTTAGTGCAATCAGTCTATCTTCATTTTGGAGCTGCATTGACAGGATAGATATTCTAAAGGCAATGTTCATGAAACTTTTTAACCATGTCAACATTTAGTTTTCTGACTCCCTAATGCTAAATCTGTGTTGAAAAGCTAATTGTCAAAATTGACCATACTGGTAGGATTATGATAGCAGTAAATAACTGATCATTTGAGCTACTTGCTCTTTGGCCTCACTAGCAGACTGACTGATATTTAATCCAATACTAAATTAAAGTTGGAGTTTATGTTGAAGTCTGTGTTGTGCTTGGAGCACTATTTGTTGATATTTGCTTATTCTATTTCTAAGATGAGTAAAATTATCCATATGGACCAGGGGTGTCATGGGCCCGTGGGCCAAAACCGTGAAAAAATGTAAATAACCTGATCAAATATGAACAGCCTGAAATGTCTTCAGTGAAGTGCAATTTTACCAATATTCTGCCTCTTACTAAATGTTTTGTGCTTTTGTAGATCTACTGTGATCTACAGTACAGTTCATTACAATTATAAAGTTGTAATGAACTGGTGTAACTGAGACATAATATCCTCCTGAGACCAAGGAAAGTAAAACTTTTAGCTTTTTTACATTCAACTATCTTGATTGGAAACTGCATGATGCAATAGTTTTTTTCACATACATTTTAAAATGATTTGCATTTATTTATTTATTTATTTATTTATGGAATTTCCTTTGCAGTGAACAGCATTTTTTTTTGTCAAACTGTTGTCCCCTACAGAGGACAAAAATGCATTGCTGGGTGTCAGGAGGACATTGTAAAAATTGCACGTACTTTTCTTAAGAAATTTCAGGTTGTTCATGTTACTTTTAAAGGATGCTTTGTAGATGCAAAACATTTCATGTAAATGCACTTTTTTCACTGTTACTTTCCTAGTCCGACCCACTTAAAATCATATTGGGCTGAATGTGGCCTCTGAACTAAAATGAGTTTGACACAAGCACAACGGAGGACCCAGAAGCAGCACCACAGAGTTAAGTCTTTTAACAGTTTTATTAACAAGCAAAGTTGCAACAGACAGGGGACAGGCAGCAGGTTGGTCTAAGGCAGGCAGAGGTTGTGAGCCGGGGAAACCAAACGGAACCAGGAGGGCGCAGGCTGAGACGTGGTCTGGTGACTGAAGGTGGGTCGAACATCCAGGGCTGAGACAGACAGACGTGGTCGGGCTAGTGATGGGTCTGGCAACACCGATGCATCGGCGCATGCGTTGAGCTCATAGAGCAAAACCCCATGTCAGTGCGCGTATCTCTTCAAGAAAGTCACGTGACCGATACAGGACCTGTTTTGGAACTGACACTGAGGCGCCAAACAGTGTTTATAAGGAAGCGCATCTGTCAATGGGTCACATCTGCCAAAAGAATCTCTGATCTTTTGCGGTTCATCGTCAAATTCATCAAGAATTATAGAGCAGCCTCAAGCCAAAAGAAAGGTTTCCACCGTGTGGGACCATGTTGATCTCATATCAGAAAATAAGGTATTTATTTGAATTTCCTTGTTGTTTCATCCTGTTCCTCTCAGAGTTTCCACTTGATCTATCTGAATTCAAATTCATTTCAAAGTGACTCTTAGTTTACTATTCATATTATTTTCTGTTGGTTAAATGTGGCATTTATTGGACAGAACTTTCCTATTTAAACAAAAGCACCTCCTCAGTGCTGATGCATTCTAGGGCCAGGCATGAGAATGAAGTCCAGATCCACCAGGACAAACTCAGCTATACAGCCATTCTACAACTGACTCACAGTTGCTTTATTGATAATTAATTCCTATTAATTTATTCTTTACTTTATTTTTAATCATCAAGCTCAAAACGTTGGAAAAACTTTTTTTTTTTTTTTAATAAAAATGTGTAAAAAAAAAAAAAAAAAAAAATCCCAGTCCGCAAGCATCCTCATTCACAACACATTCACTTAGATTTTCACGTTATGATCCATGTTCACATTCTTTATTGACTGTATCTAAAAATATCAAAGATATTTTACATTTAAATGAGATATGAAATAACACAATATAAAATACAATGATTTAAATTATATTATTGTATATATTAGGTCATCAAATCAGTGTCAGTTGAGTCTGTTAACTAGGTTGCCTGTAGGGATTTTGAAGGTCCAGCAGTTGTCAGTATTCAGTGACACAGTATCAACACAGTATGAATACAGTTTGGCAATGTGTCGAAGCGCTTCATGACGCCTCATCTACCCATCACTAGGTCGGGCGAAGGGTGGTTGTTACAGGGGCATATTGAATTACTACAGAATATTGATTATTATTTCACTGCTTGGCCGAAATAAATTAATAAATAAGTGAAAAATATTAGGCCTGTAACGGTACACAAAATTTTCGGTTCGGTATGTTTTCGTTTTTGAAAGCCACGGTTCATTTTTTTTTTTTTTTTCCGGTTCAGTACAGGAAGAAAGAAAACCCCTCAAAATGTCTTCATTGCATTTATTATGAATTTTTGAACATTTTCCCCCCAATTGTTGGAGACAATAGAATATAGAAAAACAGGAGTAATAGAATTCTGCTGCAATAAATAAAATAGAAAATAAAATAAAATAAAATATTACTAAATGTATTTTAAACATTAGTATTGCACATTTCCCTGAAAGGTAGTTTTGAACAAACAACAAAAATCAAATCACAGTTCTGTCAGTTCACATTCTGCATAAAAATAACACAAAAATTAAGTGGGCAAACTCGTATTCTCTTTAACACAAGTACAATAACGTATAAAAATTTAATATTGAAACTTAAACAACATGGCAGAAAGAAAGAAAAAGTGTAGGCAGGATAGTGTCGATTACATTAACTTTAGCTTAATTCCCACCCCTACTAATGTTCATCTTCCAACGTGCCTACTTTG
This sequence comes from Sphaeramia orbicularis, assembly GCF_902148855.1. Taxonomy (NCBI): domain Eukaryota; kingdom Metazoa; phylum Chordata; class Actinopteri; order Kurtiformes; family Apogonidae; genus Sphaeramia; species Sphaeramia orbicularis. The sequence goes on along the minus strand of NC_043977.1, from coordinate 47,961,338 downwards.
CAAGCAGGTTTTCAGTTGTTGTGAGAGAAGACTCGTCTTCTGCTTCTCACTTTTCCCACATCTACAGGCGAAGTACCTTAACCATTGTGATGGACTCCAGTGCACTCACACTGAAAAAAATCTCTTTGTCCTGCAGTTATAAAGCTGTCAGTAAGCCATCAAACACAGGGCTCACACAAACTTGAGCCTCTTCTACATAGGTCAGCTTCCATGGCTAAATGTCCAGTTTTTATCTGTAGAAGTTCTTCACTTGAAGTTGCAAATTTGTTGGCCTATTTTAAATTGCAGACAGGCTGCTGCTGCCATCTTGTTCCTCTGCCTTCAGTTAAATAGTGATTAATTTAGGCCTAGGTGTGCTTAATTGAGTGCATGATTGAACGCATGTTGCTATTGGCCAATTAAGGCATGTTCATGTGATTGGCTGATGTTAAAAATGTGCGTCTTAATTTGTTTCAATGTGCAAATACATTAGGGCTGCATGATAAATCGTTAAAAAATCACGACTTCGATTCAAACGTACATTTAATCTAACTTCTAAACACAATGATTCTTAAGCATTTTATTTCACAAAATGCATCACAAAAAATTATCCTATTTTCCTCCCAGATTTTTCAAGCGCCACCAAACACAGCACTGCAACTGCCTCCTCCCTCAACCTATGGTAAAGCATCTTTACAACACTTGATTCAGTGGAGGACACTCACTTGCAGTTGAGGGTTTGGAAACAGTGAGTGTGAGAGGTAAAACTGAGAAAAGTCTGTGATAAGGAGAGTTAAATGGATGATGAAGAAAACCCAAGTGGTAGTGGTGAGAGTCACCCACCCATCTGAACCAAACTCATACCTAAAAAACATTTGCATTCACTGGTGTGGAAGTATTTTGGATTTAAGCCAGATGATGATAAACAGTCTGACATGCATTGTAAAGTGTGTTCTGCCCTCGTTGCAGCACCACAAATCAACACCACAAATCTCTACAATGACCTCAAATGTCACCACAAAGTACAGTATGATGAAGCCGTACAAGGCAAACAAACACAGACGTCAATAACGGGAACTTTGTACAATACAACACCATACCCACCAAACCAAGGTTATTATCGTTAACGAAAACGAACGAAATGACGAAAACTAAAATTGAAAAAACATTTTCGTTAACTGAAATTAATAAAAACTCTAATTAAAAGAAAAAAACGATAACTAACTGAAACTGTATTGTGAGCTTACAAAACTAACTAAAACGTATAAAAATTATGGATACAATTCCCTTCGTTTTCGTCTTTGTCAATGTCGAATTGAAATGAAATTAATTTATTTCGCTCCAGCAGTTTGAGCTGGTGACACCATACGACACTTCACAGTCTGTCATGTCTGGTCACAGGTGGTTTCCAGTTGTCTTCTGGTCCCCACTCTACCTGGAACATACAGACTAAAGCTGGGACAAAGCAGCACAGTCCTGTCTGGGGTTTACTGTAGTGATACATGGGTCGGGTTTTTTTTTTTTTTTTTTTTTTTTTTGGCGTACCGTGTGTGTGCGCATGAGTGACAGAGACAGAGCAGAGCTAAAGGACAGAGTCAGTGTTGAACTAGCATCCAGGTTAAAACTGGAGAGTTTATCACCATGAAAAGGCCTTCCAAGCCCTGAACTGCACAGTTTAGAAGAGGAGAAAAGAGGAGGAGGAAAACTAATCCAATTACAGAGGTATGGAACCTGTTAGAATGTTAAAAAACGTTTGATGTTACTAGCTACAGCTAGCTGAACTGAACTGAAGCAAAGTTAGCTAATAATGGAACTGGAGATGATTAAGAGATGAGATATCTGCTAAGGTGTGGTTTACTGATGAGGAACTGGGTTATATATGTTTATAAGTGGTTTATATATGTTTCTGTCTGCTTTAACTGCTGGTTAGCTGGTTTATAATAGGTTCTGCTTTAACTGCTGGTTAGCTGGTTTGTAATAGGTTCCTATCTGCTTTAATTGCTGGTTAGCTGGTTTATAATATGTTCCTATCTGCTTTAACTGCTGGTTAGCTGGTTTATAATAGGTTCCTATCTGCTTTAACTGCTGGTTAGCTGGTTATATATGTTTCTATCTGGTTTAACTGCTGGTTAGCTGGTTATATATGTTTCTATCTGCTTTAACTGCTGGTTAGCTGGTTATATATGTTTCTATCTGGTTTAACTGCTGGCTGCTTTGTGCATCTCCTTTCATGCTTTGCACATCTTCGCATTGTTTCACGTAAGTGATGTTGTGTAGGGATTGCACCCCCCCTCAACCTGCTATAGGGAATTTATACATTGTACGGTACATTGTGTCTCTGCTCAGTCCATGAGCCGCCCTAACCCGACCCCCAAATAAAGTGTCCAGGGTAACCCATATCCACGCCTCACTAATTTCTTTGAATAGGATGATGAGGAAGATAAAATATATGAAATAACTAAAACTAATACTAAAACTAAACTAAACTAAACTAAACTAAACTAAAACTAAGCATTCAGAAAAAAACGATAACTAATAAAAACTAACAAACCTGCTCTAAAAATTAATTAAAATTAACTGAATAAGAGAAAAAAAAGTCAAAACTAATTAAAACTAAACTATAATTAAAAATCCAAAACTATTATAACCTTGCACCAAACTCCACTAGACACAAGGAGATCACAGCAGCTATCACATATCACCCAGCCAAAGATATGGCTCCAATAAACACTGTACAACATGATGGATTTTTGAAGATGATAAACTCTCAACAAATGGGCCTCAATCCCCTCCCACAACTACTTCTCAAACGTTGCGCTCCCTGATATGTTCAATAAGCAGCGGGCAGTGGTCAAGGCAGAATAGCAGCAGGAGCTGTATTTGATCCTGATGGTTCATTTTATAGCTCTTGATTTCACCATCAAAAGCCGGTGCTTACACACAGCTTTTTCCCTGAAGACCATACAGGTGAGGCCCTAGCACAGGGATTAAAGGATGCCCTCTGCTCTTGGAGTCTTAAAGAGGATACACTGACCTGCATCACAACAGACAATAGTCAAAACATTGTAAAGGCCATCTCCCTCAATGGGCTGCAGTGTTTTGGACATAGACCCCATCTAAAGGTGAGGTCTTTTACAAAGTCACAACAAAAACAATAATGAAATGCATTGTATTCTTATCACAACAACAATTATGGTAATACTACTACTACTACTACTACTACTATTACTACTATTACTACTACTACTAATAATAATAAGGCTCATAATAGTTGATGATTCTAAGTAAATTTCACTGTTTGATACTCTACTTGAATGATCATTTGAATGTTTTTTTTTTGTTTTTTTAAGCTTCTTCAGTGCAATAAATATTTTGTGAGTAAAATTGTGCCAGAGAATCTTGATCTCAATTAGAGCCTGATTAATCGAGCCGATTGTAGTGTATCACCGATTAATCAACATCTGTCAATATGTAACCAATGTATGAACTTTTTTGCATTGCGGATGTTCTGGCCCCCCCTTCCTCCACAGACACACACACACACACACACACACACACACACACATACATGCAATCACAGACCGCTACCTGCTACCCCCCGCTCTGAAAATCATGAACCGCAACTCCCACCCTTCTCTGAAAATCATGGGCTGCTAGTACCCCCCCTTCAGAAAATCATGGACCACTATCCGCCCCCTGTCTTACGAACTATTCACCCCTCACCCCCGTGCACTTGCTGTGTACCTCACAATTTCATTATGTAGGCCTGGGTATTAATACTGGATATTAATTATCACTTACATTTTAAAGAATGATTTACAAAACAATTTTTATGTCACTACTTATAAAATATAGACACATCTTTTCCCAAAAGTCTGCTCTCCCCAGCATAAAAACTACCACATCTACAACTCGTGGTTCCCCATGGGTCACATACTAGTCTAATATAAGGTTATTATACAGCATTTTAAAGGTGTACAAATTATCTTTGTGAGATAAACAATGATGCAACTGTCAATTCACATGTCCACCATTGTCTGTTATAAGACTATTATATTCTGTGTATATCAATGTTCTGATTTTATATATTGGCCAATATATCGGATATCAGCTTTATTTAGCCCCCAATATTGGTATTGGCCCCAAAAATTCCATATTGGCTCTAATCTCAATTCTAAGCAAAAAAAAAAAAAAGATTTACATTTTTGCCAGAATTATGCAGCCCTACAATACATACAAACAGTTTCAAACCATTTCCAAGTGTTGTAACAACTGATTTTTTTCCCTCATTGCTTTTAATTGTTGCTTAACTGAAATGGGAATGCTACACATAAAAAAATCAATTTACATTTGAATTTGATCATGGATAATGTTCCATAGACCTTGTAGCATTTTAGCACAATAGCCTACAATACCCACTGGAGGTCTTTCCTCAGACACAGCCTACATTAAGATACTCATAAAGATTTCCAACACTTAAACAGTCATTATTATTACCCCGCTCCGAGAAGGGCAGGCTTTTGGTTTGCTTTGTTTCTTTGTTTCTTTAACTCTCTAGCAGCAAAACAATTGCTTCAGTTCAGACCAAATTGGGTTTATAGATTGCTAGTGACCCAGAATAGATCTGATTACATTTTGGGAAAAGTTGGTCAAAGTTCAATTTTTTTGTTTAAATGAATTTTTAAAATCTTTTTTTCTTCCCTCATTTACTTATAATGGGCAGAATTTCACATGTTTGTAGCAGCAAAACTATTGCTTCAATTCATACCAAATTGGGTTTATAGATTGCCTGTGATCCAGAAAAGATCTGATTACATCTTGGGAACAGTAGGTCAAAGTTAAAATACTTCATGATTTTAAAAAATCTTTTTTCTTCTCACATTTACATACAGTATAATGGGGGAAATTTCAAATGTCTATAAAAACATGAATTTTCTTTCAGTTTACTTCGAACCTGGCAGATATATAGAGGCAACTGATATGCTGACATCTGCACATGCATAGACATGATGACAGCTGGATCAATGCCAAAATAAGCAACAATATATGGGAGGGGCAAGGTTTGTTGTGCCTGGCACCACTTGTTACTATTTTTATTATTCCAATAATAATCAATATTACCATTTTCGCCATTAGGCATTGCCCCATTTTTTTTTTTTTTTTTTTTTTGTTGGTCACAATGAGCTGAGGGGGTGTTTGGTCAAAAAAGGTTGAGAACCACAGTTTTAGCACAAGGACTAGAAATGTTAACAAGATATTTTGATTTTTACTTTTCTTATTATTATTATGGTGACCAGTTGTCCCGCTTTGTGCAGGACTGCACAGCATTATGACCATTTTCTCCACATCCCGCAAACTGAGATGATGTCCAACATTTGATGTCCAACTTTCTCCAAACATACCTTTCATTTTATAGCAGACAGCGCTATCACCATTGGCTATGTCCACTGTCAATCAGCCAACATGCACATGGGATCAGGAGTCAATCAACCTCCCACCAGTGTCCTCCTGACCTCCGCCCACTGACACACATAAGCCGCAGACACCGGCATGTAAATATTGGCAGAAAACATAGAATTTCCCCGCAAAAAAAGAAGATGCAGCTACAGAAAAGAATGGGAAAATGCTTTATACATGGGTGAAAGCGGTGGGGGATGATTCACAAAGGGTATTCTGTGAACTATGTCGAAAATATTTCCCCATCGCGCATGGAGGCGAGTATGACTTTAAGCCACACAGTGTATGCATATGAAGTTTGGTTAGGTTTGATGCCTATTCCCTTTTGTCTATTTTTAAGTTTGGAGTTTGAACTGAGAGACTTGAGGTGACATAATAGGCTTTTGTTAAGTATGTGGATATTTATTGTTTGACACAAGTCCACAGGATATTTACTTTATCTTATTCTATTTTTATTACTGTGTAAGAATGCAAAATGTTTGACTGTTTTGACTGTTTGTATGGATGCACAAAGGTTTTTGGTCAAAGTAATTTTAGGTTGACTGGAAGTGGAAACAGCTGTTATAATGTTGTCAGTTATGCCTTTTTGGTTTATTGCACATAGATTAGTTTACCTTTGAGGGTTGAGAACATGCACTCAAATTAAAAAAGAAAAAAAAAAGCAGATTCGCTTAAAGTATTCAGTTACAATATTTGAAACTTGAGGTTTCTTTTTTGAGTTTTTACAAGCAGATTTTGACCTCCGCCAGGAGCTTTTGTGATCGCTTGGCTTTGTGTGCTTGCATGTTTGTTTGTTTGTTTGTTTGTTTGTTTGTTTGTTAGCAAGATAACTCAAAAAGTTATGGACAGATTTTCATGAAATTTTCAGGAAATGATACTGGCACAAGAAACAAATGATTAAATTTTGGTGGTGATCGGGGGGGGGCAGAAACCTGTGCAAAAAAACAAATGCCCAGTGCAAAAACATGCATACTGTGTGCAGCCATATCAAATTGTTATAATTTGACATACATATGACTGGTACCAAGCTTCTACTTTGTACGAAATATCATTCCGCTCCATTTCTCTTCCGTTACCCTCTGTTGACTTTTGTTTTGTTTTGTTTTTTTGTTTGTCTGTTAGCAAGATAACTCTAAAAGTTAAGGAGAGATTTTGATGAAATTTTCAGGAAATGTTGATACTGACACAGGGAACAAATTATTAAATTTTGGTGGTGATTGGGGGGGGGGGGGGGGGGTGATCTGCCTTGGCGGAGGTCTGTGCTCTCTGAGTGCTTTTCTAGTTGTTATTCATATTTATAAGCTGGACAATAAGATTGGCATTGTTTAAAAATCTAGACTTTGTTCCAGCATTACGGTTACGGTCCCACATTGTCCCACACAAACACACTCCTTGTCCCACATGTGGCTCGTAAGCACCTGGTCACCCTAATTAGTATGCACCTTTCAACTGCATTTTTGGGACTGATCAACAGAGTGACATATAAAAACTGCTGAACGCAGCAAAGGTTAATACAATGTGAGAAACAGTTTTATCTGCAGATCTTCACAACCAACAAAATAACACACACCACAGCTTCCAGTGCAAAGAAAAAGCCTGCACTGATAAACATGCCTACATTGTGTTTATTAATGATCATCACAAAAGGCCAGAATTGAGGAAAATGACAACACAGGGCGTAGAGCACTTCCTTTTTTTGGCGTCTTGGTACAGATTGTAAAAATAGATGGCACAGGGAGGACAAAACAAATGAATAAATTATTGTGTTTTCTTTGAAACGGTGGGGCCATGATGAGAATGTAAAGTGGAAGCTAAAGAAGGAGCAGGTTGAAGCAAGGAAGAAAGAAAGGTGGAGAAATGGGTGGGACTGAGGTAAAACTGAAACTGGAGCATGGGGGGGGGACGTTATATGACTGTGTTTCTGCAGTGACTGCCGAGAGATGATGAATGGCCTGCAGATACCGGTGTGCAGCTGAATCCAAACAACTCTACTGTGTTCACTCGGGCTTCTGTGATTCATCATTTGTTTTTCCGTGGTTGTTTCACATTTAACAGATGAGGTACAGGAAGCAGCGAGTGTTATAGATGCACCTCTAGTGATTGTAAATGAATCATGATAATGACCAGGGGCCTCATGTACAAAGGGTGCGTACGCCCAAAAACATGGCGTACACACGTTTCCACATTCACGTTCAGATGTATCAGGAGGGAAATGACCACAGAACTGTGTGATACCCAACATCAACTTCATGGCTAGAGTATGCATGTTTCTAGTGCTTCTGAACCATTGGTGACACTTAGAGGTGATGCTGGGAAACTGTTAATAATTTGAAAAAGGTAATGCCCCAGAGTGATGTGCACATCAGAGATACACAGATGAACAATTAACACACCAGCATCCTACTGCCAGAGCACTGCCCCCAGCAGATGAACCAGATGCTGGACCGATTCTGCCCAGGATGCCATTTGGCCCGGCAACATGTAATCTCAACCATATAAAGACAAAAGGACAGAATATGCGCTTGTTGATAAATGCATTTAATGTAGTATTAATGTCTGTGAGAACATTTATAAGGGCATCAGCAACTGGCTGTTACAGTGGACCGGAGGATCAGCTGATGCCAGGGAGGCTGGATGAATCCCCCAGGTCTGTGGCACGAGGCTGGGATGGGACTGTCTGTAGAAAAGATTGTAAAAAAGATTAATCAAATTAAATTTTATTTATATAGCGCCAAATCATAACAGAAGTTATCTCATGACACTTTACATATAGATTTGGTCAAAACCAGACTCTAAGCCAGTTTACAGAAACCCAACAGAATCCTCTAGGAGCAAACACTTGTGACTGGTGACAGTGGCGAGGAACAACTTCCCTTTAACAGGCAGAAACCTCAAGCAGACCCTGACCCCTGGCAGATGGCCATCTGCCTTGACCAGTCTGGGTTAAAGGGAGAGAGTAAAGGTGGAGAAAAAGAGAGAGCGATAGAAATAGAAAGAGACTAGGGGAGAGGGGGAGAAGGGGGCAAGTAGGGGGAGACACATGGATGCAATTGATGCACAGATAACGGAACTAGAACATCTATGGAACTATATAATAAGAATATCATAACTACATGGATAAGTGAGTGATGACGATGAAGGCGGGAGAGAGGCAGGACCACAGCAGCAGGTCCAGAGAGGATCCTGCGAAAACCTGTGATGATCCTGGGAAAACCTGTGAGGCGATAAAGCACAAATACTCCAGGGAAGAAGTCAAGTCATTAACATGTATTCACTGGGGCGTAAATGGAAGAGAAAATTAGGAGAGAAAAGGTCAGGGAGAAAGAGGAGCAGAGAGGAGGTCAGCGAGGAGGAGGAGCAGAGAGGAGCTCAGTGTATCCAGATGAGTCTCCCAGCAATCTAAGCCTATAGCAGCATAAGTAAGAGCAGCCTGAGCTGCCCTAACTGTAGGATTCATCAAAAAGGAATGTTTTTAACCTACTCTAAAACATAGAGAGGGTGTCTGCCTCCCGGACCGAGGCAGGGAGGTGGTTCCACAATCGTGGAGCTTGATAGCTGAAGGCTCTGGCCCCTGTCCTACTGTTGGAGATTCTAGGGACCACCAGTAAGCCTGCATGTTGAGAGCGTTGTGCTCTAGATGGATTGTATGGAACTAAAAGCTCTTTCAGATAAGTAGGTGCCTGGCCATGAAGGGCTTTGTAAGTGAGGAGGAGTATTTTAAAGTCTATCCTAGCTTTTACAGGGAGCAAGTGTAGAAAAGCCAACACAGGAGAAATATGGTCTCTGATAATGGTTCTAGTCAGTACACGGGCAGCAGCATTTTGGATTAGCTGAAGGGTCTTTAAGGACTTTTTGGGACAGCCTGAGAGAAGTGACTTACAGTAATCTCGTCTGGATGTAATAAAAGCATGGACTAATTTTTCTACATCATTCTGTGTTAAAATATGTCTAATTTTACTAATATTATGCAGATGAAAGACAGCAGTTCTAGAAATTTGTTTTATGTGAGAGTTAAACAATAGATCCTGATCGAAAATAATGCCTAGATTCCTCACAGTGGTTTTGGGATCCATGGTAATACCATCCACCGTGACTACTTCGCTGGACACTGCATCCCTAGCAGTTTTTGGGCCAAACACAATGACTTCAGTTTTGTTGAAGTTTAACAGCAGAAAGTTGTTGGTCATCCAATCTTTAATATCTTCAATGCACTCCTGTAGTTTGGCTAGCTGCTTGGCTTCATCAGGTTTAATGGATAAATATAATTGGGTATCATCAGCGTAGCAATGAAAGTTGATGGAATGTTTTTTTATTAAGTTACCTAAAGGAAGCATGTATAAGATAAACAGTATTGGTCCAAGAACCGAGCCTTGAAGTACTCCATAACTAACTTTAGTGCACTGAGAGGATTCATTATTAATGTTAACAAAGTGAGAACAATCTGTTAGATAGGATTTGAACCACATTAATGCCGATCCTTTGATACCAATTGATTGTTCCAAATATTGCAGAAGGATGTGATGGTCAACAGTGTCAAAAGCCACACTAAGGTCTAATAAAACCAGTATAGTAAGCAGACCCTTATCTGAAGCAGTGAGAAGGTCATTGGTAACTTTGACCAGTGCCATTTCTGTACTATGATGTTCCCTAAAACCTGACTGGAAGTTCTCAAATAAACTGTTTGCTTGAAGGAAATCACATAACTGATCGGCTACTATTTTCTCCAGAATCTTAGATATGAATCGAAGGTTCGATATGGGTCTATAGTTAGCTAAAACTGCAGGGTCGTGGCTGGGTTTTTTAAGAAGAGGTTTGATTCCAGCTACTTTAACCTTCATCCTACCAAGCGGGGTCATTTATGATCCCAGACGTTGTTTCATGTGTGTCATTGTGTGTTAAACTGAAACATTTATTCATGGTTTCAGGAGTTTGTTCCTTGGTGTCATCCGGTGTTTGTATTGTAAAAAGTTTTGGATCATCACATCAACTGAACTTGTTATGATGGACTGAGTGTCCGGGGTCATGGATGACCCCAACATTTCTTTCCCAAATTGGCAGTATGTGTCTGATGACACATATGTTTTCTAACATACTTACCTGTAATAATCTATCTGTAACATGATATTCTTTTCCTTTACAGTGAAATATGGCTTTGAGAGGTAGACCTGCTCGATACACTGCTGCACAAGCATTTGTCAGATTAGTTGTTTGTTGATTGTTCTATTGACCATTTCACAATAAACATCACTACAAAATGTATTTTTATACTTTGGTTACATTGCTGCATACTAACTATTTGACTAAGTGACATATCATGACAATTTTTTTCAATTCATACTGAATTCCATCCAAAATAAGACTGGGGTCATAAAAGACCCCACTTGGTAAGTTTTGTATGTAAACTGTCATGGTAGGATGAAGGTTAAAGGACTGTGGTATATATCCTGTTGATAATGACAGGTTAATCATATCAAGGAGGAGGCTGCTAAGTAAAGGTAAAGCATCTTGGATGAGCTTTGTTGGAACTGGGTCTAAGAGACAGGTAGACGATTTAGATGTAGAGACTATCGAAGTTAGCTGACTGATCTCTATGGGAGAAAAGCAATCCATAAAACCAGATGGCTCAAAAGTCGACTGTGGTTTCGGGGTCTGAAGGATTTAAGGGTGGACTATAACTTGTAGAGGATAAGAGGCCATTAATTTGATCTCTGATGAGCAAGATCTTATTATTGAAGAAGTTCATAAAATCATTGCTATGGAGGGTAGCAGGAATACTAGGCTCATATGCACTGTGGTTCTTTGTCAGTCTGGCTACAGTACTGAACAAAAACCTGTGATTGCTCTTGTTTTCCTCTATTAATGATGAATAATAGGCTGCTCAAGCAGAACGAAGTGCTTTACTGTGTTTATTTAGAGTGTCCCACCAGGCTGAAAGGTGTTCTGTTAATTTAGTAGAACGGCACTTTCTCTCATGTTTTTGGGTATGCTACTTTAATTGGCGAGTATGAGAACTGAACCAGGGAGCATGCTTCCCTTGTTTTATAATCTTATTTTTTAGTGGAGAAATTACATCTAATATTTTTCGCAAAGCGTCTGCTGTATTATCAACAACAGAAACATGATATTGCACACTGTATGTCTGCGAGGAGGCCAGGCCAAGGTGGCATCCCTTGGTGAAAAACAAAAATAATTAACCAATCAGGTGAGGCTACAGTCATGACACTGCCCACCTGTGATTAGTGAGGAGGGTGCCAAGGGAAGCCACCCATCCCTTGGCTTCACACCAATCAAGTTCTTCAGACTTTCAGTGAAGAAAATTGTGTCCATACTGAGTAGCTAGCTGGTAGCGCCAAACTTCAGCAGCTATTTTGATCATCTTGTTTTCTTTTTGACAAGGATTCCTGTTTGTTCTGTTTTGAACTGAACTATCCCTGGGTATGTAAAAGATTCATTGACCTTGCCAACCTTTCCCAGGCAGGATGAGTAAAATACACACCTTCTCTTGGTGCAGCTTTACTGTTCCCTGAACTGCCCATGGAGTGTGTCATTTTTTGTGTGGTTATATTGCTAATTGTATCTTGGTTGCCTGGATTAAGTCACATTGGTCTATCCACTAAAGTTTTTTGCGGTTGGACAGGACAGTGTGCCAGTTTACCTAAACCGATGCAACTGTGGTTTATAGCCACTTGTTCTGAGTTGTCTTGGTGTTCTTGTCTGTCTCATGTTGTATAATGAACATTTGGCCTAGTTTTAACTGACAAAGATGTATAGAAAGTATTTGTGTATGCCAAGCACGTACAATGGAGTGTGTGAGTAATTTTTCATGTGAACATAAAATGTGTAATACATTAAGCGTCTCCTAATTGAGATTATGAATGAACACTTCTTTCTTTCACTGTCAAATCTGTATTGGGTATTAAACGGTATGTGTGGGGATGCATTTATAAGAAATGTAAGAATTAATAACATGTTTTGGAGGAGTGTGTGTGTGTGTGTGTGTGTGTGTGTGTGTGTGTGCGCACAAGAGAGAGAGCGAGAGAGAGAGAGAGAGAGAGAGAGAGAGAGAGAGAGAGAGAGAGAGAGCGTGTGACGGTCAGATAAGGGCTATGTATAAGTCCTGGTAATGACCAGGCACTCTACACTGTAAGCCCAGATTTTATCTCCAATTAAAAATCCAAGTACAGTGCTTATAAATTTACAAGTTTTGTTGCATTACTCAAGGAATTCAAACACACTTTACTAATCTGGGTGCATATTTGAATGCAATAATTAATTTATGCTGAAATGACTGAAAGTTTGTAGTTTTAGTCTTAACCACGCCCCTATTCTGATTCAAAACAAAAGTGGGGCTCAGTGGTTGGCTGGTAGGATGGGTGAACCCAAACCGAAACCTTGACACATTGGTGACTACCATCTTGGATTCCCGGACTAGTTGGTGTTTCTTTTTTGTAAGTTTGAAGGAAAGAAATTTTTGGACAGTTTGTTCAACATTCTGTTGACTGTGTGAAAAATCTAAAAGTGTTAAAAGTCACAAAGGACTGTGACAACAATGGTCAGTTAAAGCTGAGCGTATTAATCGGACGTTTTCCCTCCCTTGGTTAGCTTGTTTCGCAGTGTTTAACGCAGCAGCAACAGCATAGTTTTACGTCTAACCACTGGATTTCATCCTTTTTTACTTCTAATACACGCCTCTTGCTTTTAGACAGTGTATTTTTGTGCAGTTAAAAATTGAATTAAACACAGCCAACGGGCACATTTCCACAGTCATTTCACTCTTTGTACATCTGAAAGTGAATGTGGAAAAGGGGGTACGCCTCATTTTTATGCGAACGCAACCTTTGTACATGAGGCCCCAGCTCCTTATTTGACCACCCCCTTGATGAAAACCATCTATGCTTTTTTATCTGAAAATGAGACTGTTTGTGTAGCACAAAACTGGTAACAAAACTACATTTATTCGATTTATATGTACACCTGGTCATGGGTTTAAGATAAGAAACAATAAAAGATAGAGGAAGATAGATGAGTGTTTCAGCTCCACAAACTCAAATCAAAGCCAAAGTTTCTGTTATTTTTTCCATTTCATTAGTCTGATTGATTGATTGATTGATTGATTGATTGATTGATTGATTGATTGATTGATTGATTGATTGGCAAGCCACTAAGAGGTGTGGAAGGCAATTTACTCTGGAATGGAATTTCTGAGCCTTGGTGCCAAAAAATGCCCACTGGCTTTAATTCTAAATCATAATAAAGGCCACAATAAACTTTTGACCTTATTCACCGGGAGCTGATTAAGAATAATCTGGAATTTCTCATAAATTATAAATTCCTCATTAGTATTTACAAAGAACTGTAGGAGTATTGTGACAGATTCTAAATGAATGATACAAATAAAATATACACAGACACACCAACACAAACACAAATGCAAATATTCACCTAATGCTAATAATCCAAAGGATTAAATATGCAACTAGAAGCCCTCGGAGAGCGCAGACCTCCGCCAAGGCTGATCAGTGGCCCCCCCCGTGGGCCCCCCCACCCTCGATCACCACCAAAATGTAATCATTTCTTCCTTATCCCATTTCCAACAAACCCTGAAAATTTCATCCAAATCTGTCCATAACTTTTTGAGTTATGTTGCACACTAACGATCAGTGCCCCCCCCCCGTGGGCCCCCCCACCCCCGATCACCACCAAAATTTAATCATTTCTTCCTTATCCCATTTCCAACAAACCCTGAAAATTTCATCCAAATCTGTCCATAACTTTTTGAGTTATGTTGCACACTAACGGACAGACAAACAAGCAAACAGACAAACAAACAAACAAACAAACCCTGGCAAAAAGATAACCTCCTTGGCGGAGGTCATGAATGTGTGGATTATACATGCATCACACATTGTAATGCATGTGGTGTCTCCATGCAATATGAATAACAGCCTTGGCATGTATTCTTATCAAACTGTGCACTGTGTAGCCATTTAGACATGCACAGGGACAATAAACTAAAAACAGCTTGTTAATTAAGTCATGCTTAGTTAGCTATATTGTTTGTGAAGTTTGTGCTCGCAACAGAGGCACCCATTACAAAAATGTAAAGGATAAAATCTTTCGAGTGCCTCCAAGTCTGATTTGACTGAAAGCAGGTTTTCATCCACTGATGTTAGCAGGTTAACCATCGGGCTTTTATGTTCAGGTCAAAAGACTTGCTCTACTGAAAATAAACAAAATATGTCAAGGTTTGACACAGCAGATGTCAGAACCTTATATTTGACTTAAGATCTTATTTAAATATGAGCTACAACAGTTTTTAGGGGGTCTAAATTACATGAATGACACCAGAATGACTCCTAGAAAACTTTAGTGTAATTGTGAGGGAGCTCACAAGCATCACTTCGTTCGACGGTGTTGTGGTCGTCTTCTTCATGCTGCATCCTGTGTTTTTCATCTAATATGTTGCTCTGGCTCATTTCGCTGCTGTGACTCATAGACAAACCTCGATGCTGAGCCTTGACGATAGTGTGTAATATCTTTGGTTGAATGTATCACATCCTGAGAACAACCACGCTGTCAACTGGCTACAGACAGTCAACATGCTGCACTTATGTTTATTGTAATTAAAACCATGTTTTTGTTGATAATATTGTTTCTGTAATTACAAACCCTTACAACGCCTGAGGCCACTGCCAACTCTGCTCATATATGTTATTTATATATGACACAGAACAGTCTGAAGAGCTGTTGAAATTTTCCACAATTACTGCTTTCAAGTCCAAATGTAAATGTCATGAGCTCAGCTAGTACTTACCTGGCAGCTGCTCAACACAAAACCCAACTATTACACAAGTGCATTCAGACTGGATTGCTATTATCAGATGACCCAGGGTGTTTAAGTGGATAACTGACTCTTGAATCCTCGCTTTATAAACATTAACAAACACATTGTAGATATTACGAACATGAGAGTTTACGCTGAAGCTTCTACCAGTTACCAGGTTACTGCGTTCATTCCTTGCATTCCTTCAACAATAGCATAATATTGAGACAGAATGGAGCTACAGACTGCTTGATAACTGGGATGTTTAACATTCAGTTAGGTACCGTCCTTATTGTATTTGACTATTTTGTAGTGAGAAGGATAATGCAGTCTTTTACAACCCATGATTTGATGGTATGTGCTGATATCATACTAAATGCCAATTACAAGCTATTACATAATAAATGACAGTTAGTTTGTGTAGGGTTTGTAGAATCAGTATCATTATGTACTACTCTGCCCATTGACAGGTTGAGAAAGCTCATAGGAATGAATATTAAAAGCCTTTTTCTTCAACAAACTAAAGTGAATTTTCCACCTGTTTTCTGATGACATTAACCAGAAGCATAACTTAAACTGACATGGGTGAGCTACGGTGGCTTGCAAAAGTATTCAACTTTTCCACATTTTGTCATGCTATTGTAACATTTAATTTGAATATTATTTTATTTCCAAATCATTAATTTTTGTTTATTATTTTGACATTGGTTTATGTTGTAATTTACATATTATTTCATTAATTATTTAGTCAGTTTATGTTATATATTCTTTTATTATGTTTCTTCTTGCCTTTTCTTAATATTTTGGTTCCTCCCTATTGGTTGTAGTACGACCTGTTTTGGCGTAACACGAGAGTTAAGTCCATGATGGAGCGCGAGCAGAGGATGTTGTGCTGAGCTGCTGATAATAAAGTTGGCTGAACCTGTCTGCCGTTTGGTGATTATTAGCACGGAAGACAACAAAACATATCAACACCAAGAATACCATTGTAACCCGCATTACCCACAGCCCTGGTGAGACAAGCAATATTTTAGGGTTACAGACTGGTGGCAGCAGTGTTTTTTTTTTTTTTTTTTTGTTAGCCTTTGTCGATGCTAACTAGCCAGGCAGTCAACTAGCTACGTGGGTGGAAAACTTGCTTGGGCAATACAACATCGTGGTCGACGGATATTTTTGTGCAGACCCAGAGTTTCTACTTCACCGTATTAGTTGGACAGTGTTTTCGGCATGTCGGAGGATCAACAGCGGGCTCCGGACGGAGTTGGGGACAACAATTCTCGCGCTTATGGCGATGCTGCGGCGGGCGCAGCTGCCCCGCAGGACACGTCAAAGACTATAGTTCACTACCGAGTGGATTTACCGGCATGTTTCCACGGCGACGGTAAGGACAAAGAGAGTTTTGCTTTATGGAAAACCAGATTGGAGCTCGCAGTTAAAGCCTGCGCAGATGGACAACAGCTAGATATTGCTACAATACTTCCCACATGCCGTAGTGGAGATGCGTTAGCATACTGGCTATCATTTTCACCTGAAGTACAACAGAACTATGACCAGTGTGTGGCGAAACTTAATGATGTTTTTGGCAGGAAAGAATTTTTGCTTCATTTTCAAACTTTTGTCAATGCAAGACAACGCCTACCCAAAGAACCATTAGAGGTTTTTGCTGCAGAAATAACAAGGCTTGTGCTGGAAGCTTTTCCCAACTATGGAGAGGCAGCCATTTCCATGGAACGTTTCAGAAGGTTTGTTGCCAGACTCGACCCCATTCTTCAATCAAAATGTCATGAGCATGGTGCAGCTACACTGGAAGAGGCTTTGGCTGTGGCATGTAAGTGTGAACGTGCTCAAGAGGCTTTGAAACTGCTTCCACCTCCTTCCCCAGTGAGTAAGTGAGTATCACACTGCATGTTGCACCTACTGCGCCCAGAGAAGAGCCGCTGTCTGCCATGGTGTCCACCAAAAATGAAAAGAGCCAGGCTGACCGCACTGATGAACTGTTTGATGTAATAAGGCAGCTTTCTAAAGATGTTCAGGCTCTGAAACTGCATGTTGCTTCACAAGAACATAATGTGAGCCATTCCAAACGTGACAACCGCTCCGACTACTCCAGAGGTGACCACGGCAGGGAGAGGTATCGACGCACCCCATCTGTGTCTCCTGTTCGAGACTCTCGCTCCTCTACACCCACCTACCACCGATTCAGCAGGTCCCACAGTGACTACAGCTTCACCCGGCGTTCACCAGACCACCGCTACAGTCGACACCCTCGTGAACCATCATCTTCACCCCGCCGTCAGGACCATCCCTACAGCTTCGAGAAGCACTCCAGACCCCGCAGCCCAGAGAGATGGCAGGTAGACACAGATCCCCCTCCACACGCTCAGGCAGGGATAGACAAAGACAATATGACAGAGACCAGCATGTAACCTTCAGTGAAGACCACTACCAACAGGGAAAAGAATGGTAGCAGGCACTGAGGGCCAAGTGTCTGCTTTTAGTGAAGAGGCCCCAACCCAATCAGTACAGAAATCCCCACATAGGTCTTTCACACGTAATGTACTGGCTATTATTGAAAATGTTGCTACTAAAGTTTACATTGATTCTGGCTCAGACATCTCTCTCATTAGTGAAGCCTTTAGATTGTCAATACCATCTCTGAGAACAAAAATACTACAGCGACCTCAAGTTGTCCCTAGATCAGTGACTGGTGACTACTTAGACAACCTAGGCACACTCTCCATGAATGTGAGGCTAGGCAGTGAAATGTTTCCACACAACGTCCAAGTAGTCAGGAACATTACACAGCCTGTCATATTAGGCTGGGATTTCTTACTTGCACATTTTGCTGTCTTAGATCTGAAAGAAGGTGTCCTCAAAGTGGGTAACCGTGCTAGTGTTCCACTTTTGTGCGCTACAGAGACAGGCCCTTTAAGTTGCAATGCCATAACTGTGACCCCACTCTTAGTGCCTGCCATGTCCCAAATGACTGTTTTAGCTCAAGTACAGCTCACCATTGGTGTGCCTGACTTTAACATGGACTATACTGGTATCATAGAACCAGGACCACCCAGTTTCCAAAGTTTACTGGCTGCACATACTGTTGTTCCAGTTCAGGCAGGTTTTACGTATGTTAGAGTTATGAATCCAACTACCTCTGACTTACATGTACCCAGTGACACTAAACTAGGTGATGTTTATCCCCTTGGCCAGGACAGTGACAATGAGTACTGCATAGTTGAGACAAATGTTGATGCAGTTACTACACAGATGGAGTCCTCAACACATCAGTTGTTACCAGACGTTAACCTAAATGACTCTGCCTTAACGCCTGACCAGAAACAAAAGCTACAGACTTTACTTCTATCTTACTGTGACGTATTTAGTGCACATGACCAGGACTATGAACGAACAGACCTGGTTAAGCACAGTATTAGAACTGGTAACACTCCTCCAATCAAGCAGAGAGCGTACTGGGCCTCCCCAAACATCCGAGCGGAGATTGACAGGCAAGTCCAACAGCTTCTGCAACAGGACATCATTGAGGAGAGCTACAGCCCTTGGTCCTCCCCAGTTGTTTTGGTACGTAAGAAGGACGGTACCTACCGATTCTGCACTGATTATAGAAAATTAAACGCAGCCACAATCAAGGATTCATACCCCCTGCCACGCCCAGCAGAGGCTCTTGACAGTCTGTCAGGTTCCTGCTGGTTCAGCACCATGGACTTGTCCAGTGGATATTGGCAGGTTGAGCTTGAGCCACAGGATTGAGATAAGACAGCGTTCAACACTGGGAGCGGCCTTTATGAGTTCAAAGTTATGCCCATGGGACTGACAAACACTCCGCCAACATTCCAGAGACTAATGGAGTTAGTTCTTCACGGCTTGCACTGGAAAGACTGCCTAATTTATTTAGATGATGTGCTAGTGTTTAGCCGAACCTTCAGTGACCACCTACAGACCCTTGGTGAAGTTTTTGACCGGTTCAGATCTGCTGGTCTTAAACTGAAAGCAAGGAAATGTCACCTGGCCCAAACCGAAGTGACTTTTCTCGGACATGTTGTTTCCAGCCAGGGACTCTAGGCCGACCTGAAGAACTTGGAAAAGGTTCGTAAGTGGCCAACTCCCAGGACAGTCACAGAAGTGAGAGCATTTGTTGGACTGTGCTCCTACTACTGTAGGTTTGTGAAAAACTTTTCTATCATTGCTGCTCCACTCCACTCACTCACTCACTCACTCACTCACTCACTCACTCACAAAGGTGCTACTTTTAGATGGACAGTTGAGTGTGAGGATGCTTTTCAGTCACTAAAACATGCTCTTACTAATCCACCAGTTGTGGCACATCCTATCTTTGCCCAACCTTTCTTACTATACACTGATGCGTCATTAGAGGGCATTGGGTCTGTGTTAGCTCAGAGACAGAACAATAAAGAACATGTTATTGCCTATGCAAGCCACACCCTAAATCCCTCGGAAAGGAAATGGTCAACTTTTGATCGTGAACTGTTTGCAGTTGTTTGGTCTGTGAGACATTTTAAACACTTTCTTTCAGGCAGTTCTTTCATTGTGATCACAGATCATAAGCCCCTACTGAGTCTGAAGAAAACCGCAGTGGACAGCGACCCCACAGGCAGACGCAGTAGGTGGATCCTTGAACTGGACGTCTATGACTACATCATCACACATAGGCAAGGTAAACAGCATGCCAACGCTGATGCCCTGTCCAGGCGTCCCAATACAGACAACCTTGACAAAACTGAGCAGTGTGTTACTGTAGCTATTACTGATACACATTCTGCTGCGCACACTGACACAAGTGACAATCTGACTCAGGACATTGGCAGTACACTGTCTGTTGACTCTGAACACATAAAACAACAGCAACAGAATGATGAGTGTCTCAGTACAGTTATTTCCTGGGTAAAAGATAGTGCAACGAGGCCCCCTATTGGTAAACTAAGGAACTCTTCCCCTTCCTTGCGAAAACTGTGGCATGAGTATCCCAACCTTACCATTAGACAGGGTATTCTCTGTAGAAAGACTAAACAGAGTCCCCACTCACCCGTGAATTTTCAAGTTGTTTTGCCAAAAGTACTCGTCCCCACAGCCTTAGGAGCTTTACATGGACATCAGTTAAGTGGACATTTGAATGCAGAACGCACACTTTGTAGAGCTAGACGCATCTGTTACTAGCCTTACATGACTCGTGATGTGCATACTTTTTTTACTGAGTGCCTCCCTTGTCAAAAACGAGGTTCTCCGATACCACATGAACATCCACCACTTCAGCCCATTCATGCAGATAGACTTTTTCAGAAAGTTGCTGCTGATATCACTGAGTTACCTGTTACATCTCAGGGCAATAGGTATGTTTTGGTCATTATGGACTATTTCACACGCTATGCCAATATGTTTCCAATGAAAGATCAACGGGCCATCACAGTGGCGAAAGTCATTTTTGAGGACTATGTCAGACAGCATGGCATCCCCGAGTCAATTCACACAGACCAGGGTAGACAGTTTGAATCAGACCTTGTCAAACACCTGTGCCAGTTACTGGGGATAGCCAAAACACGCACTACCCCATATCATGCACAGTCGGACGGCATGGTAGAGAGACTGAACAGGACACTGAAAGACCAACTGGCTAAGTACATAGCATAAACTGGTGGTGAATGGGATCAGTTCCTTCCTCAAGTAGAGCTGGCATATAACTCTAGTGTACATTCAAGCACAGGATTTTCCCCATTTTTCTTAGTGTACGGCAGGGAACCAAACTTACCACTGGACGTTATATTGAACTGTAGCCCATCAGGGACCTCACCTACACCAGGTACACCTGCAGCTTATGCCACTTACCTTACTTCACGTTTGACGCATGCATTTGCAGATGCAACTCGCAACTCAACACTCAGTAAGTTGCGTCAAAAGTCACAATATGACAAAAAGGTTGTGTTTCACCCACACAAGCCAGGGGACCTTGTCCTCCTGGACGACCCAGCTCAGAAAATGAACAAACTGGCTCCAAGATGGAAAGGGCCGTTTGTCATTTTGAAATGACAAAAGATGGACATCCTGGTGTTACCTATGAGATTACAGATCCAAGGCAAGCACATTCACGGACATGGATTGTACACCATAATAGACTCAAGTCTTACAAGGGGACTTTGCAAAATATACCGGGCCTGACACTTTCTACTGGACTGGACAATACCCCCTCAGCAGCCCCTCCTGTTACTGCTTTGTCAGGGGCTTTGCCTTTTCGCCCGCCTACTCTTCCATATGTGCCTGCAAGGCCTGGGGAATTCCCTTCAGCACCTGTAGCTGTGGCAGCTCCTCAGAGTGCTCCACCCTCTCCTCCCCCTTCTCCCGCTGTTTCCCATCACAGTGTGTCCCCCGGTGCCCATCCTGTTGTGTCCCGCTCTGGACGCAGGATTTGTCGCCCGCAAAGATACAGGGAATTTGTTACATGAGTTCAGCCTGATCATTTTGTATTTTGGTTCTCTGTGCTCGTTGCCTGTTGTATTGCACATGTATTGTACTGTTTTGTACATTTTTCTGGCATATTTTACATACTCAATGTTGGACACAAAAAAAAAAAAAAAGTATATATATATATTGCATTTGGCTGTGTGACAGACAAACATTCACTTAAGATGTCTGTAACTGTTTTTGCGTTATGCAGGTTTCCACAGATTTATTTATTTATTTATTTATTTTTGCCTTTTTACACACCTTGGAGTTCTTTATTGAAATGTGGACATTTCATCTATGGCAGAGGATGACTGTAACGTTTAATTTGAATATTATTTTATTTCCAAATCATTAATTTTTGTTTATTATTTTGACATTTGTTTATGTTGTAATTTACATATTATTTCATTAATTATTTAGTTAGTTTATATTATATATTCTTTTATTATGTTTCTTCTTGCCTTTTCTTAATATTTTGGTTCCTCCCTATTGGTTGTAGTACGACCTGTTTTGGCGTAACACGAGAGTTAAGTCCGTGAATGAGCGCGAGCAGAGGATGTTGTGCTGAACTGCTGATAATAAAGTTGGCTGAACCTGTCCTGCCGTTTGGTGATTATTAGCACGGAAGACAACAAAACATATCAACACCAAGAATACCATTGTAACCTGCATTACCCACAGCCCTGGTGAGATAAGCAATATTTTAGGGTTACACTATGACCACAAATATAAATATATTTTATTGAAATTTTATGTGAAAGACCAACACAAAGTGGTATACAATTTTGAAGTAGAAAGACAATGATACATGATTTTAATATTGTTTTACAAATAGACTGAACAGTGCGGTGTGCAAAAGTATTCAGCCCCCTTTTCTCTGAGTGCAACCAGTTGCCTTCAGAAGTTGCCTGATGATTGATGAATGATCAAATGTTGACCAAATGACTAAATAGAGTCCACCTGTGTGTAATCTAATCTCAGTACAAATACAGCTGTTCTGTGATGAGCTCAGATGTTTGTTAAGAGAATATTAGGAAGTAAATAGCATCATGAGGTCCAAGGAACACACCAGACAGGTCAGGGATAAAGTTGTGAAGTTTAAAGCAGGGTTGGGCTATAAACAGATTTCCCAAGCTTTGAACATCTTATGGAGCACAGATCCATCATCCAGAAATGGAAAGAGTATGGCACAACTGCAAATCTGCCATGACACGGCCATCCACCTAAACTTACAGCCCAAACAAGGAGAGCACTGATCAGAGATGCAGCCAAGAGGCCCATGGTGACTCTGGACGAACTGCAGAGATCCACAGCTCAGGTGGGGTATCTGTTCACAGGACAGCTATTAGTTGTGCACTGCACAAATCTGGCCTTTATGGAAGAGTGGCAAGAAGAAAGCCATTGTTAAAAGAAAACCACAAGAAGTCCAGTTTGCAGTTTGCCAGAAGCCATGTGGGGGACACAGCAAACATGTGGAAGAAGGTGCTCTGGTCAGATGAGACCAAAATAGAACTTTTTGCCTAAATGCAAAACACTATGTGTGGCAGAAAACTAACACTGCACATCACTCTGAACACACCATCCCCACTGTCAAACATTTTTCAGTTTTTTTATTTGTGAAAAAAAAAAAAAAAAAAAAAAAAATTAATCGTGTCATTTTCTTTCCACTTCACAATTGTATACCACTTTGTGTTGGTCTTTCACATAAAATTTCAATAAACCATATTTATGTTTGTGGTCGTACCGTGACAAAATGTGGGAAAGTTCAAGGGGTATGAACACTTTTGCAAGCCACTGTACATACATCAACATGAAGATATGGAAACTACACTAAGTAAAGACTACTGAGGCGTAAATATTGCTAACTTGAAAATAGTTTCTGTGGCCAAATGTTGCATACTCATTCATGCACAATTCCACAAGCAGAACACTGTATTTACCATAATGATACTTAGAAGATAAAACACTAGTATTTCCCTGTTGTGCAGTTCCATTTATGATGGTTCCATTTACCCATTCATCTTGTCTCTTAATCTTACCTTGTACATATCCCATACTGCTTTATATGTATTTCTTTCATCTGTAGTATAATGCTAGCTTTTTGTATATTTAAGTATTTCTTTGTAATTTTTTGTAAATTGTCAGCTATATTGGTATATATTTTCAGTATCATTTTGTGTGATATTTGTATACTGTCTGTTTGCACTTTAAGTGTTTTGCTGCTAAATAAGACACAGAGCTGGTAAACTGTGTTTCATTGTTCCTGCAACAGTGCAAGATCTATTCTATTCTATTCTATTCTATTCTATTCTATTCTATTCTATTCTATTCTATTCTATCAGTATCTAGTGTTAGAGTTGAAAAGAGACACTGAATGATTAAAGTGGGAATATTTTTGTGCAAAATATGACTCACTTTGCTGAGATATAATCAGTGTACAAGCTGTTAGTGTATGGAGGCAACAGAAACCATTAGTATTGAGAGAATTAACTAACATCAACAAATCCACAGTACCTATGTAAAAAGTAAGAAATTATACCATTTTTAAGGATTAAATTTTTGCTGTTTCTCCAAATATTTAATATGTAATATCTGTGTTGTACTTCTTTAAAATTTGTGTAGGAGTCTGTCATTTGATGATGTTGGCTCTGTCCTTCATTCATTCATTCATTTTCTGAGCCCACTTTATCCTCACTGGGGTCTGTTTCTCCATCTTCTTCACAAGATGCACAAACATATATTCACATACATAGACATACTGTGGAAGAGCCAGAGAATGATGATGGAATATTTGAACACATTTTATTAAGTATCACAATCTGAGCTACAGTCATGGAATTGTTCCTCCTGAATTACATAGATAATACCAAATACAAGTGTAATTTTTTTTTTTTTTTTTTTTTTTACCTGTACCTGGTGTAATCGACTCCCCTCCAAGAGGCCCAGTCTAATCTGAATCATGACTGACTTGGTCCAGTATTGCTTTGGTGTGTGTATATATCTCAGCCGATACCACTGGGCATGTGAAAGCATTTGGAATCAGCCCCATGTTCTCTGGGTCTTGTAATGAAATTTTTATAAGGCAGAGCTTGATGTCACAGCTATAAATCACTGTCTTAATGCTTCCCCTTTAACTGGAACAGTCATTTTTCTTCTTCTCTATTAGGCTTGGGCGTTTGCTTACACCCTTTAGTGGATCAGCTCAGGCCTGGACCTGTGATTAAACAGTGTACATGTTCTAATGCTGTTGTCAAAAGCTGTCTTTT